>NC_056731.1:550297931-550597931 GCF_019279795.1 Protopterus annectens
AGAATGTTTCTTTGTACACACAGACAAAGGAAGGCACATTGGTATCTCACAGTCATGGCCCTGTGGTGCCAGTTAAGTTGTCAGAGGGGATACCCCCCAGTGGCCAAATAATTGCAGATGTTTAGCATTAGATTACTGTTGCAGTATCCTAAGCTATATGAGTTATACCCTGCTAATTTAGCCAGACAATGTCCAAAGCTTAAGAGCATCTTCTACACAACCTACCCACTATGCAGCTCAAGGAGAGAAGTATAAGTCAGGGGTTAGAGAACCAATCTTTCAGAACTTACTTTCTGTTGAAGTGCACTCTTCCGTGCAGGCTTCTAGTGATTAATGGCTGGCTAGTGCTTCTCCAAGACTGGGCAGATAAATACCCATAGAGGAAAACCTTCCAGCTAATCAATTTTTGTGAAGAAACGTTATTTCTGTCTGTCAGAAATTATTGAAAGGGGCTATAACTTATGTTTTTAGTGGTGATCAGTAAAACATTTTGCCTTTGAAAATTACATTTTCAGTCAGGATTCCTTGTAGAGAAAATTCTTTTTAAATTTATTTTTCTATAAAAAAAGCTTTGTGTTTCTGTCAGAATATATAGCTGGGGACTAGGACTACATATTTTGGGGGTTATCAAACATTTTACCTCAAAACTTTAAATTTCCAGTTAGGTTATGCTACCGATTCTTCAAGACTCTAATACGTGCATGTCAGGCAATTTTATTCAGTAGGGCATGGACCAGGCTTCATGCTCTTTAGATGATCGTCATTATTATTAGTGCTACAGTAGCTTAAGCTGTATGGGCTATGTATTGCATGAGATATAACAGCCAACCAACTTCCAATGCTTCAGGGTACTTCCATGCATCCAATCCCTTAAGTCAGCTCGAGCTGAGCTGAATAAAAACCAGGTCTGAGCACCAAGCCCTTCAAAGCTTTCATGCCTTGAGAAAAGCTCTCTTCTGTGGACTTTCAAAGATCAGTGGTCAGCTAATGCTATTTCATTGCAAGACAGGTAAGTTACCTCTGCGGAAAACAACTTCCACTTTACTTTTTGTCACAGAAAAGGTACATTTTTTGTAAAAGGATTACTTCTGTGCTAGGAAAAAAAATGTTTTTGTTGCACAACCTTTTACTTTTGTTATAAAAAGTTGTTAAAAGTTATTTAAAATTATTATTTCTTTTGAAAAACATTCTAATTTAACTTCTGTAACTTGGGATAAGTGTTTAAACTACATTTTACTGTGTTTTTTTTTCTTGGAGAAAATTACTTGTTTTACTCCTTACCTGTTTTACTGACTGTTGCTGCTAAGCTTTCCCAGGGATCAAGCACCAGTTTTGGCTTGACCATGAAACAGTGTGCCTGTTCCTTAGTTGGACCTTTTTCCAGTCACAAAAAAAATAAAATATTGTTAGGCAGCCTTTTCCACCACAGCAGCTTGGTAATTTTCATCAACCGCAGGTGGACGGCTCTGCTGTGGCCAAATCTGATTAATCAGACCACTCATATTTTTCTTCAGATCCCTCTGATGTAGTCCCTACAGCCATCATGGACCAAGTGTTAGATACCTCCTCTGCAGCTGTTTGAAACTTCTTATTGGGGGAGACATTCGTTTTTCAGTCTTGGGAAAAGGGGGCAAGGAAAGTGCCTCTGCTTGACCAGAATTTTGTGCCCTTCACTGAGGAAGTTGTTACTGACAGTTCTGGGTCTGTTTCTTCAGACATTCCTCTCAACTGTCCCTGATTTTAACTCAAATTTTAGCTCTGTCCCTCTTAATACCTCCTAACACTAGTGCCTTTTGGAGGAAAGGTGCTGAATTATACTTAATAAATAATGACAGTGATTAAGAGTTACATACTTCTCTTTCATCAGGAAATGTATATTAATTCACATTCTCTTATTCTGTTAATGTCTCAAGTTAATATAACTAATATTTTAAAAGTGTCCCTGATTTTTTCTGGATTTGCCCCTGATTCTGTTGAAATTTGTCCCTGATTGGTTGAGAGCAATGATTCCTGTTAAAAAGAAACTGAAAAATAAATATCTATCTTCTTCTTTATCAACTATACTCGACAGTAGTATTTTATTAGGTTTGTTTCAGTATCTTGTGTAGGCTCTTGACCCTTTTTATAAAGCTGTTTCTGGTTAAGAAAAAAGGGGATTCCTCTTTCCCTAAAGAGGTTCAGGAGCCTGAGCCTGTTGGGGAATGTGAAGGGGCAGATGGAAGTATTTTCTACTCAGGTTTCAGTTTCTTAGTGCCATAGTAAGATAAGGATCTCTTGGAAGATGCTACTTACTGTGGATCTCTTCAGCTGCTGAGCTCAGATTAGAAACCCTTTTGGGTTTTATTTTTTCCCTGTGCTTTTTTCTATCAGAGCTTGAGTAGTGTATTCTTCTGATTTGCTTGTGTTTTCTGACTGGAGCATTTTATGTACTTGGGGTTTTACTTTACCTGCATTATAAGAGTTATACTGTTTAAGTTAATTTTAGGTTTATGTGGGTTTTTTAACCATTGTAATGTGTTTTATGGCCATTGGTGAATGTTTAACTAGGTTCTGTACTAATGTTCCTCTCATTGCCTTGTGCTATTTGCATTGATTAAAAACTTCATTTGAAAATTTTGACTCAAAAACTTGTTTTTGCAGTTTTTTCTTTGGGGTTTTGATTATTTCAGGTGATTCAGTATTTTTACAGCATTTTAAATGATGTGTTTCTTATTTAAGTTGCAATTTTGGCACTGTTTTATATGTTAAACATTTCTAACAAGAATTGTTTACAAATTTATGCTTTATTCCTTGTGTAAGGCAGTTTTATGCTGTTTCTAACCATCTGGTGTTGAAGCTAGTCTTTGTTTATTAAAATAGGGGACTTTTGTGACAGGTACTTTGTGGTTTGAAATGTGTTATTGAAACTTCTGTGATTTTACTCAGTTCAGTATGAAAAATAGCATTCCTGAAGAAATAAGACTAAATAATTTTTTAATTAGAGGCAGAATTGTGGGTTTTGTCCATTTTTTATGGGGATGACTGTGCAGCCAGTGTTTGATATTGATCTGGCTAGTTTGTCCAGTGATTTGATGGACTCAGATATGGTACTCCCCCACTATCCACCCCTTGTGCATCTAAAAAATAGAAATAAGCAAGAAATATGTGTCAACCTGTGGCTTGCAACTTCACTGTAGCTTTGGGCAGGCTACTTTACTACTTGCTTGATTTTCTTCTCCACGTCCAGTGGTGTGGTGTTATTACTTCAACTGTGTATGACACAAGGGTCATACATGTCCTCTGGGGCTGTACCATTGACTGGATCAAGAATGGGAAAGCCAAACTCTTTAGGTGTAGGGCAAGTCAGGGGTGCAGAATCTATTGCAAGTATTGATACATCTCCCCCAGTGGTTCCCCCACTCGGCCAGCTGTCTGTGACTATATTTCCACCTGAGCTGTGGCTAGATCAATTGTTCAAACAGTTGATTAGGATCATAGGAAGTAACTAGGCTAATGGCCTTCGGGTTTTTATAAGCCTAGCCAACTTCTACCCTTATTTCCACGATTGGCACCTATTGCCCCTGTCCAAGAGGGACACAGGTGGAACCCCTGGGGTGAATTTACAGTTACCCAGTCAGTCATCCAGATTGCATTTGAAGAGGGCCAATGAGATGCTCTCTTTGACATGAAGTGGGAGTCTGTTCCAAAGGTGTGGTAACCTCTAGGAGACAAATCTGTCCCTCCAGCAGGTTCTATTAATGTCACATACCAGGTTAAGGTCTTTAGAGCGAGTAACCCGTGCTTCATTTGACTTACGGATATGCAGTATTTCCAATAAAGCAGAGTCAGAGATTGCCTTATATTCAAGGCAGATATCACCTCTGAGTAGTCTGTATGAAATAGAACAAAGTGACAGTAATTTCAGATGATCCACATACAAAAGATGTTGAAGACTTTGAATTTTCCTTGTGAGGAACCTTTATGGTCTCTCGAATTGCTGCAGGAGCTTCGAAAGGTACTTAGCAAAAGGGGTGTTGTACTCAATTATTGGCCTTATGAGGGAGGAGCACAGAGAGGTTATAATTTTTTTTTCTCTGGAGCACTGTGGAGGCATGGAGATCAAGGGTAAGGTTGCTGTCAACCTGTGTGCCCAGGTCTGTAACCACTGACTGCATACTTGGCATATTGCTATTGATGTGGTAGTTAGCAGGAACACTGCTCTTACCGAAAGGGATGATAATACATTTTTTTGCACTGAGTTTAAGGCCATGACTTTAGCAACAATCATTTGTTTAAGACCCTCTTGTAGGATGTTGACATCATTTGGAGATTCTGTGACTGCTTCCAGTTTGCAGTCATCAGCAAACTTTGTCAGCCACAGATCTTTAGTTTTTGCTTGTACTTCGCAGAGGTAGATTCTAAACACTAGAGGTCCCAGGACTGGTCCCTGTGGAACACTGTTGGTTACAGGTCTGCTGTTGGAGGTGGATTCCCCTATTTTGACTGTATGGGTTCTATCTGTGAGTCATTTAGCGATCCATATAACGATATAAGGGTGGATACCTAGGTGGGTGAGTTTGTCAATGATGCCTGAGTGGGCGATAGTGTCAAAAGCCTTGGCTAAGTCTAGGTAGGCTGTATACACAGATTGCCACTCGTCCAGGCCCTTGGTGACGGTCTTGAAGTTCACTAGGTTTAACAGGCAAACTGAGTAGGGTCAAGTGTTTGGAGATTACCTATATCTTCATTGATAAGGTCCATGATGATTTGCTCCATGGCCTTGCAGGTAAGGCTATTCAGGCTAATAGAGCTGCAGTTCCCGGGGTCAGTAGAAGCACCACCTTTGTGCAGGGGAATAACAGTGGCCATTTTTCATTAAGCTGGGATGAAGCCAGTGCTTTGACTATGATTGAAAAAGAGTACCCAGTGGTGTTGCTAATTCGTGTTGGAGGCCATGTAGGATGCAGCTTGGGATGTTATCAGGTCCCATAGATGATGTGTTTTTAGCTTCAGAGAGGATGTTTAGCACCTGCTCTTTAGAGATGCAAGGTAGGGGACAGGTGGTAGAGATGTCATTGGGTACGTGTGGTGGCAACAGGGGAGTGATGTTTTCATAGAAACTGTTGGCCAGCAGGTTAGCTATGTCCACAGACTCGGTATATGTGGTATCACTAACAACCAGTTTGGCACAAATCTGGGTCTTTCCTTTTAAGTTACGGATGTAAATAAAGAACGCCTTATGGTTGTCCTTAGTTGAAGAAACTCATTTGGATTCATAGTTTGCTTTGGAGGACTTCACAATAAGTCTTATTTGCTTGTTTAAGCTTGCTGCTGAGTACAGGGTGCAAACCCAGGTTATGAGTAATGCCAACACTCCCACCCCTGTTCAACCACCTAAGGATCCTGATTTTGAAGGGAATCCAGAATCTGAGATTTCAGAAGTGTCAGAGTCTGATCAGTCAGTTTCTTTTGAGGACTAACAGGTTCAGAAACCCAAACAGATGTTTTTCTTTTTCCAAATGCTGGATCAATTTAGGGATGTATTTAGTTGGGAGTGGTCAGTGGCTGCCACTGAGATAGCAAAGTTTGTGATCTTTTGGAAGATGAGACCCCAGATATGACAATCTTCTTCCCAGTGATCTCAGCAATGGAGGATGTTTTTAAGAAAGCTTGCAATTCTCGTCTGCTGAACAAGTCTCTGCTTAACAATGCGTTTAAGAAATTCAGGGCATCCTTGACTATGCGTAGCCTCCCAGCCCCTTGTCTGCAAACCCTGCTTCTGTGTCCCTAGTGACCTCTTCCAATAGAAAGACTATGCCTTAATCAAACCCATTCCTGTTAGATAAACTGGGCAAGTGGCTAGAATCTCAGAGAAGGAAGCTGGTGCATTCCAGCATGGTAGCTTTTAAAGTGTGTAATTACCAGGGTTTTATGTGGAAGTTTGTGTTTAGTTATATAGTGTAGAAGGGTTTGTAGCATTATCTGCTAAGCAAAACGCCTGTGTCAAAGATATTGTTTCCAATGTTTCTCAAGCATTGAAACCTGTTTTAAACAGTGCCTTGGAGGAGGGCAGTACTTTTTCTAGAAGTGTGGTGATGTCAGTGCTGATAAGGAGGTATTTATTTTATTGGTTCCCTATTAGAAGTCCGAAGCCGCATTCTTTCAAATGCGTCTTGGTCGAACTCAAAAGCTGGAAACGGCAAAATATCGAAGCAGCTTTTAAGCAAATTCTTTCTCTGGGAAAGAATTTGCTTGGCTGATTCATTACTTTGCTGTTTTCTGCACTGTAGTGTGGTCTCGGAGTCGGTATATTTAAGTAGGGGGGGTGTGGGGGGCAAAGAGCCCCACTTAATATAATGTTTAAAGTGTTTAATATTAAAAAAATCGCTGTTCTGACAGTTCGATATTGTAAGCTTTAAACACATAGGGTCGATTAATCAACGTTCGCTTTTTTAAGCGTTCGGCGAGCTAATATAGACACATTTTATTTTATTTATTTTATTTTATTTTGCATTTATATTTATTGACCGGGATTGTCCGACTGAGCTGAAGAGCCCTTTTTCAACAGAGGCCTGGGAAAAAACGCTCCAACATATTATACAATTTTCATTAAAATTAGCATTAAACAGCAATGTTACAGGATTATTACAAAGCATTAAGTAGCAGTACAATGTTATACAGTGTCAGTAATCAGGAGTATAGCATAACTATTTCAAGATGTATAAAATAAATATGTCATTAAGATGAGTATATTTTTTGGGGTAAGTGGTTAAAAAATCCCAGTTTTATCATGATGTAGTTGCATGAAGGCAGTACAATTACAATAGAATATTTCTCTGAGGCAGTTACAGCCAAAACTTTTCTGAGGAGTTAAAAAATGAGGTTATGAATGCTGCACTTGATTCTTATTTTGTGTTTACCACAGCAGCTAATCAGATCCTTAAACACTGGGATGACAGAGGTAAACTGATACAAGTGGTGTCAAAAATGCCCCTTATTCTCAAGTTTACCCTACAAAAAGCAGGATAATTTTCAGCAGCCTAACAAACATCCCAGCCAAACAAAAAAACAAGGCACCAAATGTAAATGGCAGGATGAGTACTCTGCCAAACCTATCAAAAGGGATTCCCTTCTAACCTATGACTATGCCAAGGAGTGGCACCCATATTTTTCAAGTCACCCCCATTCCTGTTAGATAAACTGGGCAAGTGGCTAGAATCTCAGAGAAGGAAGCTGGTGCATTCCAGCATGGTAGCTTTTAAAGTGTGTAATTACCAGGGTTTTATGTGGAAGTTTGTGTTTAGTTATATAGTGTAGAAGGGTTTGTAGCATTATCTGCTAAGCAAAACGCCTGTGTCAAAGATATTGTTTCCAATGTTTCTCAAGCATTGAAACCTGTTTTAAACAGTGCCTTGGAGGAGGGCAGTACTTTTTCTAGAAGTGTGGTGATGTCAGTGCTGATAAGGAGGTATTTATTTTATTGGTTCCCTATTAGAAGTCCGAAGCCGCATTCTTTCAAATGCGTCTTGGTCGAACTCAAAAGCTGGAAACGGCAAAATATCGAAGCAGCTTTTAAGCAAATTCTTTCTCTGGGAAAGAATTTGCTTGGCTGATTCATTACTTTGCCGTTTTCTGCACTGTAGTGTGGTCTCGGAGTCGGTATATTTAAGTAGGGGGGGTGTGGGGGGCAAAGAGCCCCACTTAATATAATGTTTAAAGTGTTTAATATTAAAAAAATCGCTGTTCTGACAGTTCGAAATTGTAAGCTTTCGCTTACATAGGGTCGATTAATCAACGTTCGCTTTTTTAAGCGTTCGGCGAGCTAATATAGACACATTTTATTTTATTTATTTTATTTTATTTTATTTTGCATTTATATTTATTGACCGGGATTGTCCGACTGAGCTGAAGAGCCCTTTTTCAACAGAGGCCTGGGAAAAAACGCTCCAACATATTATACAATTTTCATTAAAATTAGCATTAAACAGCAATGTTACAGGATTATTACAAAGCATTAAGTAGCAGTACAATGTTATACAGTGTCAGTAATCAGGAGTATAGCATAACTATTTCAAGATGTATAAAATAAATATGTCATTAAGATGAGTATATTTTTTGGGGTAAGTGGTTAAAAAAACCCAGTTTTATCATGATGTAGTTGCATGAAGGCAGTACAATTACAATAGAATATTTCTCTGAGGCAGTTACAGCCAAAACTTTTCTGAGGAGTTAAAAAATGAGGTTATGAATGCTGCACTTGATTCTTATTTTGTGTTTACCACAGCAGCTAATCAGATCCTTAAACACTGGGATGACAGAGGTAAACTGATACAAGTGGTGTCAAAAATGCCCCTTATTCTCAAGTTTACCCTACAAAAAGCAGGATAATTTTCAGCAGCCTAACAAACATCCCAGCCAAACAAAAAAACAAGGCACCAAATGTAAATGGCAGGATGAGTACTCTGCCAAACCTATCAAAAGGGATTCCCTTCTAACCTATGACTATGCCAAGGAGTGGCACCCATATTTTTCAAGTCACCCCCCCCCCCAGGTTCCCTGTCTCAAAAATTAGCTCTCAAGGCAACCTGGCTGTCAGAAGTTTCTGACAAATGGGTGGCCAACATCACTGGCAAGAGATTACAGGTGGCAGTGGAAGGAAAATCTGCCTCTGTTCAAGGGGGTTCCCCCTTACCCATTGGACCAGACTTTCTTATTCTTTCTTATACTCTGGCAAATGCTGGACTTATGGATCACAGAACCAGTCCCCTCCTTCAGAAAGAATGAAAGGTTTCTATTGTATAATTTTCCTGGTTCCCAAAAAAGAGCTATTGTGGAGACCTTTGTTGGACATGCCCTTTTTGAATACATTTATCAGGGTACCCCAGTTTAAGATGCTCACCCTGCAGACAGTGTTTCCTCTTTTGTGGCACCACTGCTTCATGGTGACCCTGGACATGAAGGATGCATGTCATTACATCCCCATTACTCATCAGTTCAAGAGATACATGAGATTAATTGTGTCTGGTTTGCATTACCTGTTCTCTCCATTGCCCTTTGGGCAATCCCCTGTACCTCAAGTGTTTACCAAATGCCTTGCCCCGGTAGTGGGCCACTGTCGGATGCTTTGTCAGATGCTTGGCATTCCCAATTTTTATTACTTGGATGATTTGCTGATCTGTGTAGAGTCTGGATTCAGGTATTGGAATTGCTAGAAAAGGTTTCGACCATACAGTCCCAGCTAAGGTTCAAGTTGAACCATCATAAGTCATGCCTGACACCCTTGCACAAACTTGACTTCATGGAGTGCTTAATTGACACCAACAAAAAATGGCCTTTCTTGCCAAAGATAAAACCCGGTCTTACCAGATATTGCTTGAGGAGAAACATTGCCTTTGCAAGAGAATTCTTAAAAATTCTAGGACTGATTGCATCCAACCCATCTCCACATGAGGACAATTCAATGGGTATTTACAAAATTGTTGGACCTAGCACCTACATTTCCTGTAATTTCTGTTGCAATGCTGCCCTTCATCAGATGCGAGTTACAGCAGTTGCAAACACAGTTGTGTATTGGTCCAGGACTTTCCTTCTTCCCAACTGTTCTAGTGCAGTCTGTTCAGACAGATTCCTTAGACTTTGTTTAGGGACCAGTGTCAGTGGGTGGTACAAGTGAAGGCTACTTGGTGGCCCCAGGAATGCATACAGAGATGCATCAATATCAAGGAAATGTTGGCAGTGATGCACTCCTTGAAAGTCCTTTATCACCTCTGGATTCCATGTTCTCTTTTTGTGATTAGGGGCAAAGTCACAGTGATGTGGTCATACTCTCTGTACTGGTTGGCAATCATGGCCTGGGAGCTGGCTTTACAGCATTCTCTGATTTATTTCCAGGTATCATACATCCTGTCAAAACAAAACATTGTAGCAGACGTACTAAACAGATCCTGGGCAGATCTGCATGAGTGGCAACTCAAGGCACTGCTATTTCAGGATCTAGTCCAGATGTGGGAATGGCCCAAAGAGATCTGTTTGCCTCCTTTCAAAATGCATACTGGAGAAATTCTGTTCCAGACCTTATTGCAGCCATGCTTGGAGGATAGACACATCCTCATTCTTTTGGAAGGGAATGTCCCCTTATTTGTTTCTATCATTTCCATTGATTCACAAGGTAATTCTGATGGTTCATTAAGAAATGTCGAAGATCCTTGTGGTGACCCCCTGTTGGCCCAGGCAGTCTTGCTTCATGCTTCTAATGGTATTGGCCAATGGCAATTACCATAGACTTCCTCACACTCTAGATTTGCTTACACCAATTTGGAGCAGTTACAACTGACAGACTGAGTGATTTAGTCTTGACTCTGTTTTGATTTTTGTTTCGTGAAGATATGCAGCAGGTTTTTTAAAAGAGACTATAAAACCTGTTATTGCAAAATCTTATGTTTACAAGTGGATGAGATTTTCTAAGTGTTGCCTAAATGGGAACAGAGGGTCCCTTAATGTTAACATCCATCTGGTCTTGAAATATTTGTGTGAAGTACTTCAAGATGGTTTATTGTATGCATCCATTAAGGTGCATTTAGAGGCCATCTCTGCTTGTCTGCCAGTGGGTCCCCTTTTTCTTCTTCTCTTTTGGTAAAGCAGTTCATGAAAGGAATATTGCATATGAGAACACTTTGCAAGTGAATTCCACCTTTGTGGGATCTCAACTATGTTCTGGAAAATTGACCTTACAATCTTTTGAAATGCCTCCTTAGGCTGATCTGAAGTTCTTATTGTGAAACTCTGTTTTGCTTATTGTTCTGACATCTGCAAGGTGAGTCTTTGAGTTGCAAGCTGTTATGGTGGGGCAACCTTACCTGATTTTCCACAGGGACAGGGTTACGTTATGCACTAGCTCCATCTTTCTTACCAAAAGTGGTCTCACAATTCACTCTCAGTCAGTCCATTAAACCTCCCTGTGTTCTTCACAGAATCTAAGAATAGGGGAGACAGGAGCCATCATACTTTGGACATGTATCATCAGCTCAGGTACTAGCTTGACAGAATGAAATCCTTCAGGAAAGCTGAAAGACAAATTTTTATTTCCTACACAAAAACAAAGAAGGGTTGACCTGTCTGCAAGCAAACCATTGCTTGTTGGTTGTCCTCTGGTATTGATTTTAGTTGCACCCACCATGGCAAGGCGAATACAGACAAAGGTAAAGGTGCATTCCACTAGGGCCTTTGCCTGCACAATGGCTTATTGGAAAGGAGTGGACTCTAGAAGTATTCTAGAGGCAGCAAATTTGTCCTCTCTCCATAGCTTTTTGAAGCATTACAAGCTGAGTGCCTTTTCTAAATCCAGAGCAGGCTTCATTAGGACCTTTATTCAAAGGCTCCTGGACCTTGTTCCTTCCTTTTCCCAGGTCGGGTAAGCTTTGGGACTCTACCCATATGCAATTAAGGCAGTGTGGTTATTGAACATAGTCCAGTCGTGTAAGTTCAACTTACCTGTAAGAGTAGATCTTCCTAGAACACACTGCCTTAATGGCTGTACCCACCCACTATCCCCCTTTTTTTGGATGCATATTGTCTGGTGTTGGAGTTGCCACTGAGTCATGCTCAGCAGCCTTTAATTTCATGCGTGTGTGTGGTTTTTGGTGTGAAACAGTAGATGTTTGCAAAGCTTGTGCTTTCATCTCCTCTTTTTGTCTTCCAGCTGGCCTCTAGAAAACTGAAAGGGTCCTGTCTTTGGGTCTAAAAGACAGTCACTGTACTGCCAGGGGATTGGCCCATCACACCCACAGACATGAAGTGACCTTTGCAAGACTGCCAGAGTAAGGGTAATAGGGCACTGGTACCCCATATGCCAGTAAGGCGGTGTGTTCTACAGACATCAACTGTTACAGGTAAGCAAGACTTACACAGCTGTACTTTTGGCATCAGTTTCCTTTTGTGAGGAGAAATCTGCTTTGTATAATTTGGTTTATTCAGTTTGTCAGGTTCACTGCTCATTGCTTAAAATGTGTCTATGAGTCTACGGACACAACTTCCAGGGCCACTGGAACTGTTTTGAAAGAGGTTTGCTTGGCTGTGTTCTCAGAACCTCCCAGAGATGTCAAGAATGAGATTTTGAATTCTCCCTTGGATAGAGATCTAGTTTTTTGTGCCTTCGGATGTAGCAGTCATAAAAAGTGTGATGACAGGGAAAACTGATTCAGGGAATCTCTCAGATTTTTCAGCCTTTGTTCTCTTGAGTTTTCCAAGGGTTTCTCCACCCCACCCCCACCCCATATAACTTTAGCAAAAAGCAAAATCAACAGTCCCAGCAGAATGATAGTAAGCAAACATTTAAAAAGCAATGACAGGAAGGTTCCAAGACAAAAGTAGGACCTCCCTAAAATAAAATAAAGTCCATTATGTCAGAATGATTACATTTGCAACAGATAGTTGATGGCAGATGGGTCCTGAATGTGATCCATCTAGGTTACGGATGGTAGTAGGAGGCTATCCATCGCTCTTAAGGGATTCCTCCCACCAGACCAAACTCTTCTCTTTCCTCATGTCTTACAGCTCATGCTGTCATATGGGGTAATAGAAGCTGTTCTACAACCTCAGTCAGGAGGAGGATTTTATTTATGAATGTTTCTGAAGTCAAAGAAATAAGATTTTTGGAAATCTCTTCTGGATCGTTCCTTCCTGAACCAGTTTGTAATAGTGTCCAAGTTCAAAATGCTTTCACTTCACAACTTGTTACCCCTTCTTCCTCATTTGAGTTTCTTAGTGGCCTTAGATTTAAAAGATGCATGTTAACACATTCTAATTCATCCAGATTTAAGGTGTTACTTAAGGTTTTGTGTCTGGATCACAGTGTCATTTTTCTGCCTTACCCTTTGAACTATTTACTGCTCCAAGAATGTCCACAGTGTCTAGTCATGTGGTAGCCTATTGTAGACTGCAGGTTATATACATTCATCCTCACTGAGATGACCTGTTTACTTTTGCAGAGTCTTTTTCAAAGTGTCAGAAGTGTCTCTCTCTCTCTCTTTCTCTTTGTTTGGTATGGGATAGCCTACACAAGCTGGAATTCAGAAATCATTTCTGACTCTGTCAGACAGAATTGTTTTTCTGGGGTTGCTTGCTAGACACTTCAGTAAAAAGAGATTTTCTTCCACAGGAAAAATGGATCTATATTAATTTCCACTTCAGCAAAGGAATTCCTCAAGATTTTGGATCTCATGGCTTCCATAATCCACATGATACCTTTTGCAAGACTCCACATGGGAAAGATACAATAGCATCTAAAATTACTGTGGTCCCATCATCTACACCAAATGACTCTTCAAATTCTAGTCTTAAAAGGTTTTTAAAAAAGGAGATTATGTGGTGGAGACATCCAATTTCTCTGAATCCAGGTCTGACATTCTCCCCTCCTGCAAGACATTCTCCCCTCCTGCAAGAGCACAGCCAGTCACAACAGACTTCTTAGGCTTTGCTTGTAGAGCAGTATCAGTGGACATAGAAGTGCAGGGTCTTTGCAGCAAAAAGACTGACTAAAACACATAAACATGAAAGAGATGTTAGCTCTTATAAATACTGTCAACTGTCTGAACCATCTGTGGTCCTTGAGACCCCTTGAAGTATTTTAAGACAGCACCACAGTCATATTGTACATAAATAAAGCAAAGGGGATCTTAACCCCTTTGCAGTCTAGTCAGGTTATGTGATAAGCTTTATAGCATAGTCTTAATCTGTAGGCATCTTCAGTCTTTTCAGAGCAAAAGTGTGTAGGAGACAAGCTGAGCAGCATCACGGCAGACCCTTATGAATGGAAATTGAATGAGGGGGTCATCCAGGATTTGATCCATCTTTGGGGAACACCAAGTAGATCTGTTTGCCTCTTCTCTAAATAATCAACTGACACATTTCTCTACCGGGACTGTATGCAAGAAGGCCTGGAAGGTAGATGCCTTTTCATTTCCTTGGGGAGGAGTGTTTTGTATGCCTTTCCACCTTTTCCACTGATTTCAAGGGTACATCTGAAGATACACAAGGACTCTCCATAGATCATTGTGGTGACACCCTTCGGTCTTAGGCAACAGTAGTTCTCCCTTCCTCTGGAAATGACCAGGGCAGTTAGCACAAGCTTCCTCACAGCCTGGATTTACGGACAGAAGATCATGATTGTTTTATGCATCCCACCCTCCAAACAACTCCACTTGTCTAACAGGATGATAGGGATTTAATACCTTTTAGGCACCTGCTTTTTGAGGATGTGCAGCAAGTATTATTGGAAGAAAGAAAGCCTGTTACTAGAAAATCATATATCAGCAAGTGAGAAAGGTTTTCTAGTTGCTACCAGCAAAAGAACCAATGCTCATTCAGGGCTAGTGTTTCTCTGAATTTCCAGTGTTTGTGTTAGTATTTTGTGGCCTGTCTTGCTCCTCTGTCAAGGTTCATTTGTTGGCCAGTTCAGCATGTCTGCCCATGGATCCCCCTCTTTAAATGCAGTCTCATCTAAAAATGTTTTTGAAAGGGGCTGTGCATAAGAAACCTCCTGGAAAATCAATAGCTCTTCCTTGGGATCTTAATTTTGTGTTACGAAAAACTAATACTTACTTCAGTTGAACAAGTTCATCAGGCTGACTTGAGGATCTTAACATGGAAAGCAGTCTTACTGGTTACTCTGATATCTGTAAGAAGAGTATTGGAGTTACATGCTCTTATGGTGGTCAAAGACAAAATGCAAAATGCCCTTCTCCCAGTCTCTCTCAGAGTTCTTAAATTAATATCTCAAATATTGCTGGGATACTTGCAGCATGACATTACTTTTTTGTCACCTGACTTCATTTCCCAGGCTCACAAACAGCCCTCACTATTGCAGCATCTAGCATACCCCTGTGAAAAATACATAGCCTTCAGATGTTTGCAGATCCTGAAAGTCCTAAAACATTAAAACACTTATACATCTCAAGCCTAGTAATTATTTCTCTTTCAAGGCAACACAGATAGTCCCCTAGTATAGACATCCTGTCTCCTGTTGACTGAAACTGAAAGATAACCTCTGTTGTTTGTCCAGTGATAAAATACTTCAATCTCAACTATTCTTAAGTTTTGCAAGGTAATCTCCTGTTAAAATGCATACATCTAAACAATTACAATAGTGTATAAAAATATCTCTTCAGCACATATGTCTATAAAATATGACATACAGTTCTGATACATTTGTAAGACAAGCATGTGAATCATGTTAACATTCATAACTGACATATAATTATTTAAAAATTCCAGATAGCTGGGCTCATGGTATTTCCTTTTGTTACACTGGGTAAGAAAGTTCTCAACATTTAGTATACTAAGCACTGACTTTATACCACCCTCATTGAGCTGTACAGGGGTTATGATGTGTGGAAGGGATCTTTAAACTTTGGAAGATGGCTGATTTTTTCATGTCCTTGGTAGGATACAACTCATACATCTTAGGCCACTGTAACAGTCATCTGTGTGAACATTAAATGTTACGGCAAGTTTACTATATTTTCTTACTACTGCCTGGGGCTGCTTTAGGGGTTGTTTTTTACTCTTTAACTTGTTCATCTGTAGTAAGAGTTCAGTGTTTTCTAGAAGGGTTTTAAGGTCTGCCACATCTTTGACCTTTACATTACATTACATTTCCTTGGCAGGAAAAGAGGGAGAAGGCAATAAACCTGCATAGTCTCCCTTTAAGTGCATTTAACATTTTACATCACCTCAATCCTTCCCCTCCCCGTTGCATTTTCTCCACCTGTTGCAGGCCCTCTTGAATGTCTTTCTGGATTTCCTTTCCCACTTCCATTCCAGTAGTCTGTTCCATAGGTCTGCAGTCCCCTAAGTGCAAAAGTACTGCCAGATATCCAGAGAGTATTTAGTTCCTACAACCTGCTGCCTGTGCATTCTCCTTCTGTCTTTGTCATTCTTGTTCAGGATGATCCCTTTATATCTCCCTGACTGACTTTTGTGTGCCAGTGTTACATCTTATAGGTTCATAGATAGGTACTAGACTATCTGCCCAAAGGCCTATGTAAGCCTAGCCAACAAGTTCCCTGGCTTTCGCCACACAAGAAAGTTATTTTCCTGCCCCTCTGTCGAGCAGAGCCACAGAAGTGATCCCCGGGGTGAATTTTCTTTTTCCCATCCACTCATCAAGATTTCTCTTGAAGAGTGCTAATGAGGAATTCTGGTTGACATAGGTAGATAGCTTGTTCCAGAGTAAGGGAAGTCTCTGGGACAGGAATCTATCCCTCCTGCATGTTCTGTTTATTGTGGTCACAAGGCTTAGATCCCCAGAGTATGTCTGTCAGAAGGATTGGGATTTCTTTAGGTGTAGCATGTCCAACAGCTCTGGGTTTGACATAGCTTTGTATGTTAGGCAGAGATCACCTCAGAGTAGACAATATGCTACAGAGTAAAGCTGGAGTTTTTTGAGACTGTCCATGTACGGCATCTGTTTGAGGCCTGTAATCCTCTTTGTGAGGTACTTCTATGGCCTTTCCAGCTGTTGCAGATGTCTGAGAGGTGCATTCCAAAAGGGCTGTACTCAATAATGGGTCTGAGAGCCAAGTAGAGGGGAACAATGACCTCTTTTTTTCCTGGATGAGAACCCTTTCATGATAAGGTGTGCCACATAGAAGGATTTCCTGACTACTGTGGTGATGTGATTATCAAAGGAGAGACTACTTTCCACCTGAGGACCAATGTCTCTTATCACACTTTCGTATCTTGCGTACCTTTTCTGGAGTGAAGAGAGAGAAGAGCTCTATCTGTTCTAGTTTCTGGACAGTTCTTCCCCTCTGTTGTCTTTATATTTCTGGTGGCTTTTCTATGGATTCAGTCCAGAAGCTAGATGCACCATGTTCTGTATCGCCACCACAGCTGAATGCAGTATTCAGAGTATTGTCTGACCAGGTCACTGTAGAGTATAAGCTCGACTTTGCATATACTCTCTGATGACTTGGAGAGTATAAGTGTCTACCAGAACCCTCATGAAAGACTATAGGATTTGGGAAAATTTGGACTAAAACTAGGACTCCCTTCTCTTCTTCCGAAATATAAAGAACTCAGAAATAAAATTAAAAAAATCATCCATTATGACAAAATAAACTTCTATGCCAATTCTCCCTCTACTCTTAAATCAGACCCAAAGAAATTCTGGAGCTCTGTTAAACAGACTCTTCATCCAGGAAACCCTTCCTTTCCTAACCCATGTCCCAGTGCAACACCTGAAGACATAGCCAACAAATTTAACAGTCATTTTATAAACTCAATAACCTCCATGATAAATTCTCTCCCCACCAGAAACAACACTAGCATCCCCACAAACTCTATACCTCTTCCAAACCCTCCTAACACCTCGTCTCTAAAAGCAGTATCAACTAACTATGTAAAGTCATTACTCTCTAAACTTAAACCTTGCTTCCCATCTGTTGACAAGCTACACTCTTACTTCCTGCAGATTGCCTCTGAACCTCTTGCCTATCCTGTATCCATCTTAATCAACCGATCCATTTCTGAATCCTATGTTCCCACTGTATGGAAGAATTTCTTTACTCTACCCATTCACAAAGGGGGCAACTCCTCAGACATATCCAACTTCAGACCGATTGCTGTACTCTCTCCACTCTCAAAAATCCTAGAGAAAAGCATTCACGAGCAGGTAATGCATTACCTTCACCAGGAAAACCTTCTCACACCCACACAGCATGGTTTCTGTCCCAAGCATAGTACAACTACTGCACTCATATCATTCAACATAGTCTCCCTAGCTCGTGATAAGAAATAAACTTGTCTCTTGCCTATTTCTTGAACTTTCTAAAGCCTTTAACACTGTCTGTCAACACTCCTTCTAGATAAACTCACTAACTTACATTTCTCTCCCCCTGCTATCTCCAGGTTCTCCAGCTATCTCTCTACCTGCCAGCAATCAGTTAAATGGCTCTCGCACTATCCTCCCCTCTCACTGCTCAAATGGGAGTCCCCCAAGGGTCCATACTTGGACCACTACTCTTTAATATTTTCACCAACTTGCTCTACTCCTCTTGTCCCCAGTTATCTCTTGTACAATATGCTTATGACTCAACTGTTATAACCATTGCTGACAACCAAACTGACCTCCACTCAACTACCCAGGCATCCTTCCACACCATTGAGACTTGACTTGGTGATAACAAACTAATACTTTGTCCAAAAAAAAACTAAGCTCCTACTCTTCCTCCCTAAAAACATCACCACACTCAAAAGTACATTTACCATCTTATCCTGTAACAACACTGTCATCTCAGCTGAATCTAGTACTAAATTGCTAGGTGTTACAGTAGATGATCAGCTTAAGTTTGATCTCCATATTACTAACTCAGTAAAAAGAACTCATCAGAACATTGGACACTTTTTCTGTAGCAAGAAATACTTAACTAACGCTGCCCGAATAACTCTTTCCCAAGCTTTATTACTCCCAACACTCCTGTACAGCTGCCACATATTCACAAATCTAAATTCTACACTTATTTCCAAACTTGAAACTACCTGTAATAAGATCGCCAGATTTACAGCTAACCAAACCTACAAGTCACACCACTGCTTAGCACTACAGCAACTAGACTGGCTCAAATTCCCACAGCTGCTCCAGGTATACCAACTACAAATCATCCACTCTATCCTCCATCTACCCCCTTCTGCCCCAGCCTCTCCACTATTATATCCAAATATTCCCCTGCTAGGACGCTACACAGCTCAAATCAGGAATTATTAGACATCTACAAACCCAAAACCAAAATAGGCTGCCTTCTCTATAACTATAACCCAGCTACATCCTGGAACCAACTCCCCTTGGAAATAAAATCCCTCCAGCATAGCAAAAGTTTTAAATTAGCCACAAGGAAATACCTAAAATCAAAGTGGTCTTGCCACTGTAGCCAACCCCCCCTGAAATCACCATCCTTTCATCTATTTCACCACCTCACTCTTAACGTATCTCTAACACTATTCCCCTGCCTCTTCTACCTCTTCCCTTCCTCTCTCTCCAGCCACTCTTAATTCTTACAGTCTCAAAACAACCTACCTAGTCTGTCTCCTATACTCTACCTCCCCTACTAGCCATTCTTAATTTCCTTTCTTGTTTCCAAACTCCTTTACAACTAGATCCTACCCACTTTAAATAAGCATCTGCCTAACTATTAACTCATTTTGCTCTAAGCAGCTTAAATAATATTGTAACTAGTCACATTTTCTTCTGCTAATTGTTTAAAACCTTGTTTGTAACAACTCACATAATTGTCTGCCAGTTGTTAATACTCTGTATAATTGAATTGCCTGAGGAGCTTTTTTCTCTCCAGGTCTCTGCTTGTAAGATCCTGTAGCTGATTGTTACTACTATGTTACTAAAATTTAATAAATTGTTTTCTAGTCCTGAGGAGCTTTTCTCCCCGGGTCTCTGCTGAAAGTAAGCCAAAAGCTCATCCAGAGTAACCCGGTTAGCAGATGTAAAATAAAATAAAATAAATAAATAAGCTTTACTTATGTGATTCTGGAGTCTCTCCCTCTGGGATGTACTCCAGCATTGTGACAGTTCACACTAGGGGTTTTGTACTTTAATGGAGTACTTTTCAGCTGTTTGCAGGAAACGTCAACTGTAAAATTTCTGTCCACTTCTTTAGCTTCCTTACATAGACTCTCCCTATCCTCCACTGATGTAGGTATCTGTGTGTCATCTGGAAAACAGATGGATCCTTTCTTTTTTTATCTTATGTGTGTCAAAGACCAGCACACTGAAGATTAAAGGACCTGGAACAACTACTGTGGGTCTTCTCTGGTCACTGTCCTAATTACTGACATCATCCCTTTCACCACAACTCTCTGTGCCATACCATTTTGTCATGCACCTGTCTACTTTCTTAGTAGCATATTTGCTGTCCCGTAAGATTGTTGTCATCCAGAAATGCTACTGTCATTCTCTCAGGATTCTCTCTTTAATGTTTCTTGCAACTGTTAAGATAACACCTCTGTAATTTGGAATTCTTCTGCATACCTCTTTGTACAAAGGCAATACACTTACTATCTTCCAGTCCTCTAGCACTTATGCAGTAGCCAGTGATATGCTGAAGATCTCCATCAGGGGTCTTCAAGCACACTGGGTATATTTATGAGGACTGTAGGTAGCCCATTCAGTCCCTATGTATTATTTATTGATTTGCATTTCATTTGATAACTGGATTGGTGGGTATGTCTGACATGCTGCTTTTCTGCCATGACCCAGGTCACAGAGTGACAAAGCATTTATTTACAATCAAGTTCAAAAACAGTGACAGTTCACGAGGTAGTTCAAGCAGCAACTTAACAGAGTACACATATTCAGTTTAGCTTTCAACTGTTCCAGTTTTTTTGGAATATCCTATTTTAGCTTCATAATTCCCTCTTCCTCCTGTTTTCCATGAATGCATCCTTTTATCTCCATTTCTGACCCAAGCTACTGAAGTGATGTATGTGTGTTGATCCAGACGAATGTGGTGTGTGTGTGTCCTCATTCTATTCCACCTCCTGTCTCTCTCTCTCTCACTCCCCATGGCAGTGACACTTTTGTGCTTGGGAAGATCACCTGAAACAGTGCATGTATGATAGGATTCATATGCATTCAGCACATTAAGTGGTACAAACTAGCTCTCGTAACAACAGCTAGCAGGGTGTCAAACAAAGATACCAAATCAAAAAACAAACAGGATAGCTAGCTGTAAAATCCAAACCGTTTAGTAATGTAAGAACATTCGAGCAAGCCCAATGCTTGCACTTCTTCATATAAATTACTAACTCAAGATACTATGCTTATATACAATTAATTAAGTTAATCACTTATTATTTCATTTGAATTATTTAAAGAAACATGCTACTATTTCATAAAAATAAAACATAATTATTCATAATATATTTAAAGTCTTTTAGCTAAGAAACTGTATCAAAACATAAATATTTTTAAAAGCATAACATTGCATTAGCAAGGTGCGGGAGATTCAGAATTTCAGCACAGTCACATAGCGGACCAAAGTAGTGGGGTATGCAGCATACTGAAATGGAAATGAGGAACTGAATGCAAACGAACCACACAGTGTAGGCAGCTGAGGACATCCGTAATGATGGACCAGTTCAGAAATGAGTAAAATGGGCATGCTGCGGAGCATCCTCATTTGTTACGTGGACAGTCATGATGTATGTGAGGGGAGCAATGCCTGGATTAGCAGCACTGATAGCTCAGCACATTTTATCAGTTGTCATCAGAGCCACTGCTAATAGTGTTGCATGTTACAGCTATCCACACCAACAAAGGAGGTACAGACAGTGCCTGCCATACCACCAGCTGAGCAGCAGATGGAGCATTTCTTTGTGGATAGGGAAACTGGAAGGGACCTCGATGAGCTGTGTCACCCATGGATGGAAATGAGGGGGGATATGCAGTATACCCATTCCTGTAGCTACTAAGGTATATCTAGCTTAAACTGTCTTAGGGACGTTTCAGTGACTTAACAGAGATATGCTAGAGATAACTCAGACATCAGTCTTGTGAATCCTAAACCAGGCATTTTACAGCCCCCTCCTTTTTGGGAGTTACAGATTGCATACTGTTATCAAGACCCAATCTGGTCCAGAGCGACTGTTGTACATAAACAGGAAAAGCTTTCATTTGCTCAATTTCCAGGTGATCTTTAATAACCAAAAGAAACTCCTCCACTTGTCTCTATACGATAACTTGTTTTATTACAAAAACAATTCAGTGCTTTCATCCTGTAACAAACAGACTTTATTAAAAAAAAACCTCTAGTATACAATGCCCAGGGCATTATTTATAATCCATGACACCATCAGGTCCGATGGTGTCTTTTTTCTTCCGATTCAACATGTGGGTTGTGTGATCCAGATGGATCCAACCTCTGTACCTTGTACCAAAGCTTTGGATCTAAGAGCTCTGACTCCTCCCCTACCTACAATCACCCTCTCCTTCCTGAATGACCTCAGATCTCATTTGCCACCTGACTAAACCGGACATGTAGACTGAAACGAGAGCTCTATCATTTTTCATGATAAGGGGGAAGCAATTTTCCTTCCTTTTAAGAATTTTGATACCTGTAATTAGGCTAGAGTAGTGTTATGTTGTTATTAGTTGTTTAAGGTTAGGTCAGTGCATCGGTGTGATTTTCTAATATTTTCTAATATTTCCTTCTGTGTGTGCATTCCTATATCAACAAGTTTTATAAAGTGTTCCTCCTGTGGGCATAAAATACCCCCTCAAGACCCACACTGTGTTTCTACTGTTTGGGGCTTTCCCACTTGCAGGATTCATGCTCCATTTGTGCTGCATTCTTCACTGGAGCCCTCCATGGGAGAATATAAAAACTAATTTTAAAAGGCCTTCTTCCCCCGCAGACAGGATCCAAAATGTCTTTAGACCCAAAAGCATCCACCTCTTCCCCTTCCACCAAGGAGAAATAAGGAGTAAGAAATGGGAGATATCAAAAGAAAATGAGAGAGAAAAAGAGATAAAATGAAAGAAAAGTGTAAAGAAAAGAGACCCGAGGATAGTTTGAATAAATCCTAAGGAAAGGTCTCCTGACTCCACAGCTATTGGCAGTCCAGCGCCTAAAGTTTAGAGACCGATCTTACTGTTTCTAGAATCCAAACACCCTCACAGAAGACTTCTTTTATGCTGGGGTCCATCAGCCCCTGGCTTCATTCACCAATTCTACAAAAATTACCTTTAAGGCTTGCTTTGGTAGTCTTGTCCTTGAGATCTGGTTGATCTTCTAGTATCCTCAAAGAGTTCGTCAGCCAAATGTTGAAGTTTCTGAGGACTGAAATTCAGCTGGGAGTCCTCCCTGCTCTGTCCTGGAGGAAGGGACCCAGATAAGCCCTTTCCACCCTGGCTGTTCACCTTCTTACTTCATCTCCATTCCTGGAGCTGGTGTATGTCAGAGCCAGCCTTCTCATGGTACCAGTTTTTGAGTCGATAGCCCTGGAGACTTTGGCTTGGACATCTTCCCCTCACTCATTCTACTCTGATGCACTCGGATTGAATAGAGTTGTGGGGCCTGAATGTCTGTGTTGGAGATCCAGTGGTGGAGTCGACGATGAGGTTTTTGCTGCTGGTCGTACTTCTTTGGGCTTTGGCATTGGACAGTTCAGTTGCGAGGTCCTTTTCTGAGACTTCAGCTCCTGAATTCGAGAGAGCTTCAGATTCTGCTACCCTAGGTGGTTAGAGGTCTTTGGCTAGACTAAGACAACCGATGTGTGCTCAACGTTTGGATCCAACCAGATTTTCTCTGAAGACAGCTCCTGCTTCCTCACATTCTCCTAGACAACAGCTGTAATCCAGAAGGCTTGAGTTAAGTCTGGTATCCCACCTGTGACCCAGAGAAGTGACAAGGCTAACAGAGAAACACAAGTACAAAGAATGTCATCCATCTACCTATTTAACTGAGTAAACTACCTGAAATTTCAGCAAGATATATTTATTCCTACCACAAGGAGGGTATCCGAGAGAGAGAGAGAATCTCCTACATCTGCTAGATAGTGATTTTATATGGACAAATCCGTTGTACTCTTTCACATTCTGGTAGATAGGGACAGACTACTCAGCACTTGAGACCCACCATCTGATTCTGATGTGTCCCCCTCAGGACTCCCAAGGCACATTCCCTGGAATAAGACTTGTAAGAGGAAGCATATTGACTCCTCTTCTGAGTCTGTCACTGAAGACACTGACTTAGATGAGGGAGAAGGTTGCCCAAGGTCCCTCCCTGAAGACTTCTCCTTCACAGGCCTCCTCGTATTGATGTTACAGAGAAGGGGGATGGTCCATTGAAACTCCTTATGAGTCAGTGTTTCTCAGAGCCTTTGGGTACAGCCCTTCAGTGTCCTGGATGGTCCCTCCTCCCGATGTTAGTCCACCTCTCAGGGTTTTTGTATATTGATCAAGGTATTTGCCTTTCCAGACAAGAGGTACAGGGGTTGATTCTCATTAAGGGAAATTGGCTAGGCTTGAAATGGTCTGCAAGGAGAAGCTAGCCTAGTACTTACCTATGAATCATTCACTCCCGAAGCCTGGAAGAAGCCTGATGTGACAGAGCCCGTTCCAAAAAAAAAAAAAAATGGACCGAATTTTAGCCCCCCCCAAAGAAAAAAGCACTGGGCTAAGGGTGCCCCCTGTAGATGCCATGGTGGTAGCAGCAGCCACTAAAAAGGAGCTGTCTGAAAAGAGTTCCTCTAACCACATCTCCCAACTGAAAGTCTAGAGCAATGGACAGACTGAGGAAATGGACTTATGCTTCAGCCACTTTCTCTGTTTGTGCACTGAGCTACATGGCTCACCTGACACATTTGCAAAGGGATTTCATTAAGAAACTCTCAAATTCCCTGGTGGGTAACTTACCATTGGATATCCAAAAAACTGTGAATACCCAGTTGCCTGTTCTACAGTCGTCAACGAGAGTTGCCATGAGACTATTATCTAATGCAGCAGATGTTTCAGCCTAAGCAGCCATTACAGGTATTACTGTGTAACATAATGCCTGGATGAGGCTCTGCAAGTTTGTGGAAAGCTTTAAGATGTCCTTCATAAATGCCCTCTACTATGTCTCCACTTTGTTTGGACCAAATGTCAAGGATACACTTACCAGGAGTAAGCAGGACGGTAAGACCTTGTCTCCTGTTGGAATCTGTTTGTCAACTCCTCGGAGATCTTTCTCCAGGAATCAGACAGAGGGAAGAAAAATGTGGTTCAAAAAATCTCAAGGTTTTCACCAGGACACATCTGGGTATAGGCCTTCCAGAGGCAGATGCAATTACATTGGATGACATTCACGAGGCAGAGACAGTCTACAAAACCAAGATTTCTGTGGGGCATTCACTGAGAAACCTTATTAGTGTCCCTGAACACTTGCCTAACTGCTGCACTCTGGAGGCAGTCTGTGGATGCTTCTCCTTATAACCTTTAGCCTGGCAAAATACAACTTTCAATGTTAAGGACCATTACCAGATGTTATATAATACACCTTTTGGAAAACCCAAAAAACAAAACAAATGATTCCCGATACTCCACCTAATCGGTTCTGATTCACAGGAGTAGAAGTTTCAAAGTTGCTATACAAAACTGTCATCCAGCTAGTTCCCCAGGACCAACTAAGATCTTGAATCCATTCAATGTTCTTTTTAGTTCCAAAAAAGACAGGGGACCGAAGACCAAATTTGGATCTCAGCAATCTGAATCAGTTTGAAAAATAGACAAAATGCCAGATGGTCACAATACAGTCCATTCTACCCCTGCTGAGGAAGGACGATTGGATGTTCTCTAGTGATCTCCAAGATGCCTACCATCGTATTGCAAAAACACACACTGCTAAGCAGCCAAACAATAAAAAACACAGTAGACACCAGCTGTTAAAGACCAAAGTTTTTAGTTATACCATCTGGTACCTCGGCTATTCGCCTTCAAGAATACATTATTGTTTGCATTCACTCCATTTATACCAAGTTCACCCCATCATTAATTAAGTTCTTAAAGTGATATACATCGTTAAATTTCTTTCTATCTAAATACGTCCTTTACTTTCAGTATTACACTTTATATAAAATGCCATTAGTAGAATATAATAAATACACGTCAATCAATCATATATATGACATTTATAAAACATGTATCAAGTAATATTAGTTAAAGTTGACCTCTAAGTTAAGACCCTTCGGGTATAATGTCCTATAATTTACAATCACTTTGCTCTCCAAAACATTTAACTTCTGACTCACATTTATTACTTGAAGGTGAATAGCCGAGATACCAGATGGTGTAACTAAAAAGTTATGTCTTTAATCGCTGGTGTCTACTGTGTTTTTTTTATCGCCTACTAATATATCAAGATGCAGTGGCAGTCCAGGCAATTCCTGTGTTTCTGGTTGGGAGCCAGTCATCAGTTCAGAGTACTGCTGTTTAGTCTCACCACAACCCCCCAAGTGTTCACCATGATAATGGCAACTGTGACAGCCTATGTCAGGCTACAAGGGATCCAGGTATTCCCATATCTAGTCAGTTGGCTTGAAACTGCTACCTCCAAGCATTTACTTCTAACAAGTTAGTCATTCCTGTTGCAGCTGACAGTGCACCTGGGCATTTCTATAAACACCAACAAAAGCAAGCTACCTTCTGCTCAATCCATAGCAAACATTGGTTGCCACTTAGACACTGTACATCAAACAGCAAAACTTCCCTCACCAAGTACCCACAAGCTACCACATAGGTGGTGGCCCCCAAAATACCGAAAACATAATAAGGGATCTGGGGACCCAAGTAGATAGTAACCTCTCCTTTGATAATCACATTGCCAAAGTGGTTAGAAAATCTTTCTATGTTGTCCACCTAATCACAAAATGGTTTGCATCCAGATTGAAAGAGGTCATTGGGCCCATCTACGCATCACTCATCAGTCCCATCAATAGAGTACAATGCCCCATTTGGGATGTACCTTACAAGACACCTGCAACAACTTGAAAGACCACAAAAGTACCTCACCAAGAGGATCACTGGCCTCAAGCAGATGCCCTATGCAGCTCGACTGAAGAAACTCCAGCTGTATTCGGTTGCATACCGCCTACCCAGAGGTGAGCTCTGCCTGACATACAAGGCCATGTCCAACCCAGAATTGATGGACATGCTCCACCTAAAGAAAACCACATCCCCTCGAGCCACACACCCCAGGGATCTAAACCTCACCACAACAATAAATCCAATGTGCCGGAGGGATAGATTCCTGTCGCAGAGACTTCCCATGCTCTGGAACAAGATTCCAGTCTACATTAGACAGAGCTCCTTGCTAACCCTCTTCAAGAGAAACCTTGACGAGTGGATGGGAAACAGAAAGTTTACCCCAGGGATCACTTTAGTGGCTCTGCTGGACAGAGGCACAGGGAACTAATCTAAGGGGGCAGCAAAAGCCAACACATTCTGGCTAGGCTTATAAATGCCTTTGGGCAGATAGCCTAGTACCTACCTATGAACCACAAGTCAAATCAATCAGATCCTTAGGCACACCAGGTGATGAATCATCCCAGACTCCAGGCTTGACTGGTATTGTGCCTCTTAGGTCTAATGGCTTCCTCCATAGTGATGGTTTCTTTAACCAGATATCACATGAGAGGTCTACAGTGGATGCTAGCTTGTACAGTGGTTGTGGTGTCCAAAACGTCATCCCTCTTCACTACAGAGTATGAATCATACAGGTCTGCAGGGACCACATTTTATCTTGATATTTCATTCGATTCAGTTGTAACTCAGGGCAGACTCTTCCACCCTCCAATACACATAGCCACAGTAACCATGGATGCCTCCCTTTTAGGTGGAGGGATCATTTTGAAGGGAAAACAGTCCAAAGAACATGAGTCCCAGTTTCATATTAATGTCTGGAGTATTCCTTCTTATGTTGCAGGCACTTCAGGACCATCTGTCCAAGAATGTGATTGCCATACACTCAGACAACATGTTAGTAGTTTGGTACATCAACAAACAAGGTGGAACATGATCGTACCCTGTTTGCTGAGAAGCCATGCAAATCTGGCAGTGGGAGATGTTTTCGAACCGCTTTCTAGTAGCAATGCACATATCTGAAATGTCCAACATCCTAGAGGACAAACTGAGCAGAACTATAGTACTGCCTCTCAACAAAACAGTGGCAACATAGATTTTCAGGTGCTGGGGCCAACCTTGCTGGAACCTTTTTGCTTCGTACCTAAACAACAAATGCAGAAGTTACTTTGCCATCATACCTCTATAGTAACAGTCAACAAAAGATGCTCTAGTCAATCTTTGCCAGAGATGCCAGGCTTTCTTCCTTGGTAGTCCATATTATACCTTCCTCTCAAAAAGACTTGACAGAAAAGACTTACAAGAGCAAGCGGAAGCATTTATCCATCTGGGGCTCTTCTAATGGACTAGACCCCTTTTTAGAACCTCTTCCAAAATTTTGGAATTTCTTTCAGAACTTTTCATGGCTGGGTCATGTTATTCTACAATTAAAATGCAATTAGCAGCCATTTCTAACTTCCACATGGGGTTCAACAATGCTTCTATTGCTTCTATCAAATAATCCAAAGCCTTTCTGAGAGGACTTTTTATTGAGACCCTCAGTTTGTGATCCAGTCCCTCCCGGGAATGTCACAATCTTACTTCAGTCTTTATCCACAAACACTTCAAATGTAGATATGAAGTTTCTTTCATGGAAGTCTATTTTTCTGGTTGACATTACATCTGTTGTATGAGTCTCAGAACTACAGATGCTCTCGTGCAATGCTCCCTCCATTATCTTTCATAAGGACAGAGAGTCATTGAGAACAGACCCTCCCTTTCTTCCTAATGTATCTTCTGAATCTAACTTTAACCAACAGATTGACTTGACAATTTTCTTCCCCATTTTTCCAATAAAGGAGAACATACATTACATACGTGTGATGTGCATCTATGACTTAGGTTCTACCTCCATCGTACTAGGACTATCAGAAAATTGGATCAACTGTTTATATCCTTCTCCAACAAAAAGCTGGTACAATCCATGCCTAATGTAACCCTCTAAAGATGGTTAGCAGATTGGATTTCATTTGTTGATAATTTACAAGATATGCCTTTACAGTCAAAGCCTATGACACACTCCACCAGAACAAAGGTAACTTGAACAGCATTTGCAAAATGGCTGTCCATCAGTGACATATGCACAGTAGCAACTTGTTCCTCAACTCTCATATCTTTGTATCTCACTACAGGTTAGTTGCGCAGTCCAAGATTCACATATCTTTTGACTCTGCCATACTCAGGAATGTCCTTCCTTGAAACCAGCCAGGTTCCTGTCAGGTAGCTTGGAAATCTGTCCCACATATTGAATCAAATGAAGAAAGACAACATCAGATATGAATGTTATGTACTTACCGTAACAATAGATTGGTGTTATCTTCTATTCATCTGGCTCAACTCAACTTCCCTCCCTCCTTCCCCCTACCAAGTTGTCATTTTACTTCTAGACTCTTGTATCTCTTACAGTAAAGTGTTATATGCATGTGTGTGTGTATATGTATGTGTGTGTGTATGTGTGTGTGTGTGTGTGTGTGTGTGTGTGTGTGTGTGTGTGTGTGTGTGTGTGTATATATATATATATATATATATATATATAGGTTCATAGGTAGGTACTAGGCTATCGGCCCTGGGGCCGATGCAAGCCCAGCCAAAAAGGTACCCTGGCTTTTGCCTCCCAAGAAAATGATTTTCCTGTGCCACTGTGAAGCAGAGCCACAGAGGTGATCCCTGGGGTGAATTTCCTATTTCCCATCCAATCATCAAGATTTTTCTTGAAGAGTGCTAATGAGGAGCTTTGCTTGATATAGATAGGTAGTTTATTCCAGAGTATGGGAAGTCTCTGGGACAGGAATCTATCCCTCCGGCATGTTCTGTTTATTGTGTTGACAAGGTTTAGGTCCCTAGAGTGTGTAGCTCGGAGGGTTTGGGATTTCTTTAAGTGGAGAATGTCCAACAGCTCCGGGTTTGACATAGCTTTGTATGTTAGGCAGAGATCACCTCTGAGTAGGCGATATGCGACGGAGTAAAGCTGGAGTTTTTTGAGACGGTCTGCGTAGGGCATCTATTTGAGGCTGGTAATCCTCTTTGTGAGGTATTTCTGCGGCCTTTCCAGTTGTTGTATATGTCTTGTGAGGTACATACCAAAAGGGGCATTGTACTCTATAATGGGTCTAATGAGTGATGAGGAGAGGGGAACAATTACCTCTTTTTTTCTGGATAAGAAACCTTTTGTGATGAGGTGTGCCATGTAGAAGGATTTCCTGACTACTGCAGAGATGTGATTATCAAAGGAGAGACTACTGTCCACCTGTGTCCCAAGGTGTCTTATCACACTTTCGGTGTTAAGTATACTACCGCCTATGTTGTAGTTCATGGGTACAGAGTTTTTACCAAAGTGGATGACAATGCACTTTTTGGCATTGAGCTTGAGGCCATGGCTTTGACACCAGGCATCTGTCTCAGTGAGGCCCTTTTGCAGGATGTCTACATCGTTAGGAGTTTCGATTATGGCTCTTAGTTTGCAGTCATCTGTGAACTTCGTTAGCCAAAGACCTTCTGTATTAGCCTGTACTTCAGAGAAGTAGATACCAAACAGGAGAGGACCCAGGACTGAACCCTGTAGTACTCCACTTGTCACTGGTCTGAAGTTGGATTTGGAGTCTGCTACTTTCACAGTGTGGGTTCTGTCAGTGAGCCAGTTGGCAACCCATCTTGTGACATAGGGATTTATACTTAGTTTAGCGAGTTTATCTATAATTCCAGAGTTGGGGATGGTGTTGAAAGCCTTGGCAAGATCTAGATAGGCTGTGTGAACCACCTTACCCTCATCTACGGCTTTGGTGACTGCTTCAAATAAGTCTATCAGGTTTAGGAGACATGATATGTGTTTTACAAACCCGAACTGGGTGGGGTCCAGAGTTTGGAGATTACCAATGTCTTTGTTTATAAGTTCCATGGCCTTGCAGACCAGGCTCATCAGGCTAATGGGGCGTTAGTTCCCGAGGTCCGTGATGGCTTCCCCCCTTGTGGAGTGGGATAACCATCACTGTGCGCCATTCAGCAGGCACAAAGCCTATATTATATATATATATATATATATATATATATATATATATATATATATATAGTGTGACATCTCTTGTTCAGGCTGCAAACTTGATCTTAGGTAATTCAGGCAGGAGAGGTGAATTAGAGGTGGTGGAGGAGTCAGAGCTTTCGGAACCAAAGCTGTGGTATAAGATGCAAAGGTTGGATCTGCCCAGATCCAATATCCCATATGTTGAACCAAACAAAATATATTGTTATGGTAAGTACATAACCTTTGTTTCCCATGATTCACACATCTGGAACACATCCGGCCTGTACCAGAGGTTCTTGTGAAGTGATTTGCCATGGAATAATCCAGTTGGTAGTTGCATACAGTAGCTAGATAGATCTGCACATACTGGTACCGTACATGCAGAGAGCAGGACACTTGTTTATTATGCCTTGCAGGCAGTGCCAGCTGTACTTGTAGCCTTGGTTGATTACCCCCCTTTAGCAGTCTCCAAATCATGCAGAAAATGTCATATAGTGCAGCACACATAAAAACATTTAGTGTAGTGCAGTCGGTGGTTGTCCTACTGAAAGGATGTTTCCATTACCTAGACACATTAGGGGGTGCATTGAAGCAATAATTTTGTTCTGTGTGCCATACTTGTACAACATGGCAGTGCTTAAACAGACTGACAGGTGAACATGGCAGGGCTTTCCACATCAGTTGTACCAGCAATGGAAAGACAGATTGGAGAGTCAGATAAGTAGCATGCAGCAGCAACAGTACCATAGCTGAAGCATAGTTGGGTGCAGTTGGAGGCTGAGTTTACTCCACAACTACAGTTAATAACACGGAATAAAATGATAGGTGTAATATCACACCCACAGTATACAATGCAGTGTACGTACTGGCAATGCTGTCCATCAAACATCACCATAACCACACATGTTAAGGGTGTGGGCAGTGCAGAGTCATCATCACTTGCAGACGTGGAGAGGAAGAGTGACACTGATTACAACATTGTGGGATGGGTTAGGGCCACAGAAAGTTAAGAGTAACCACATACTCTGCCAAGTTGTGGTGAATTAGGGATGACATCTGTGTTAAGCTGCCATGATGTGACCACTGGTAGTGTCCTGTTTTTTGCTTATGGTGTCAGGGCTTGATGCAGTCTTTGGTAGGGGTGGGGGGAGAACTGTGGAACCATGAGCATTTACACTGATGTGGCATACTATTTTTGATACTGTTGAGCGTTGTTGTCCGACCTCACCAGTCCTTAATGCACATGCTGGTTAGTTGCAGTTAGTGCTGTGCACAGCCTTTCTCCCAGTTACATACTGCAGCCATGCCTCAACATGTGGCCCTAAAACTCTTAATTACCCCACAACATTCATCTCACAATAGCACAGGAAAAGGAACTACTGTTCAGTCTGGAATTTTATTTTCTGTTTGTGTGTTTATGGTTTTTGTACTGTTTGAGGAATTGTAGGTGTATGTGTTCTGGTTGTGATGACTTTTTGACTCTTTCCTTGACTATTTTCCAGCAATTAGCCTTATTCCTTGATCACAACACTTCAGTCCTGCTGTTCTTCTCCTGCTGTACATAAAAAAAGGGATACAAAAAGCAGAACCTTGCAGTCACTCTAGATTTAGTCAGTGCCTCAGCAAATGGTGGGGGATATTGTAGTGGCCAGTCATTGTTCCTTAGCTACTTCACTGATCTTTGAGAGCTTTTCTGGTGTTGTTCCTGCCATCATGAACAGGGGTCAGACACATCCATTGTGAATGAGCAGAAAATATTGGCTGAGAAGAACCTGCAATAGTTCAGCAAAAAGTAGTTCAAGCTTCAGCTTTCACACAGGAGAAGGCTTCTGGTAATTTAGAGGAAAAATGCATCAGATATACTCAGAAGTGATTACATTAAATGAGACATTGAAGGAGTATATCAACTGAAATAACAAAAGTCTGGAAGAAATAGAAAAACTTTTAACTAGATATTCAGATGAAATGATAAAACTGCAAAAATCAGAGGTTTAAATGAAGAAAAAGTTTGCTGAGTATGAGACTTCTCACAAAGAGCTGTTTTAAAAAATGGCACAGTTAGAAGACTGAGCAGTTAGATAAAACCTGAGATTCTGTGTCGTACAAGAGAAATGGAAGGAACAGACTGTACTAATTGTATGAAAGCCCAAATAAGCAATTGAACTGGTATTACACGGCAGCATTTGTTAATTGAAAGGGCACATCAAGTGTGCTCTAAACCTAGCCATGAGAAAGGATCCAAGACCTGTGTTAGTAACCACAGAATCATACCAGCAGAAAGAGGTGATCCTGACAAAACTGTGGCAGAGCGGAAAGTATTAAAATTGGAGACAGCAGAAAATGATTATGCAAATTGATTCCAACAATCAGGGAATGTCAGTAGATAGGTAAGAGATTCAAGCTGCTGTATCCAGCTGTCTTCAGAATGTTTTTCCTGGAGGATCAAAGACAGTTTTGGATGCAGAACAGGCTAAGGAGGAAATAAAAATTTTATCCAAGAAAAATGAGTCATCATACAGAAGGGGACTCTGCTTCTCTTTCTTCTGACAATAAAGCTCATAGAGAGACTTAGTGAATAAAACATTTTCCAGTGTTTCAAGAGAAAATGCTTGAGAGTCAGAAAAGAGAAGCACAGGAGTTGACAAGAAGAATCAGAAGTACCTTGTACTTTAACCAGAATCTGATAATTAAGAGAAAAAATCAAATATACTCAGATATGATTAAAATAAATGAAACATTGAAGGAGCATATCAACTCAAGTAACAAAAGGGTGGAAGAAATAGCAGAACAGTATGAAGACTAGTGAATAAGTGAGAGACTATAAAGCAGCAATCACATTTCTGAAATGTGGCTTTACAAGAAAAACAGGCTGAAAAAACTGGAGTTTTGTTGACTGTGTTAAACTGGTGGGTGCACTGTAAAGCATATATCCCACATTGGGTCTACTTGATATGGTCAACATTTCACAATGTCGAAATTCATATCGCCGAGACCATAAGATTGACATTTGAAATGTCGACCATACAAGTAGAACATAAAAAACAAAAAAAAACTTACCATAACGCTGCTAGCAGGGGGGCTTTGCCCACGGCACCCCCCGTAACTTAAATATACCAACTCCGAGATCGCACTGCAGCGCAGAAGTGCAAATCTTTCCATTCCACACTGTAGGGAGATGCCTGTTCCCCACAATCAACATTTCAAATGTCGATCATATGGTCTCGTCCATATGAATGTCGACATTGTGAAATGTCGACCATTCAAAGGGGGGACCCCCCACATTATGTCATTAATGTTTAGAAGGACAAATAAAGGGAAAAAATATCTGTAAATAAAACAAGTTTTGTTCTTAGTACTTGTATAAAACATTTCATGATATAAACTGCATGTTTTATATAGTAAAGCAGTTTTTTGTAGTGTGCAATTAGGTACTTTAAATGTAGGGCTGTCTTTTTCAGTGACTGTTGTATGTATTAAAGATCTTAAATTAACATGTAGTTTTAATTATAAGAAGTATAGGCTTTACGTATAAAAAAAGAGGAAAGGCTGGACAAAAGAAAATTTAATGTTAATATGATGTGATGTTGGGATGCTGGGGTGGAGGTGGGGTGTGAAAGTGCACTGGTTACATGTAAAATTAAGATATTTTCTCTTATTTTTACAAGGGTGAATGTCTAGTTTAATGCTATTGGCTTAGGCTACAAACAATTGTTTTTGTAAGCAACTAGGTTTTAATAAGACAAAGTGATGAAAGCCATGAAAAATGCTAAGTTTCATACATCTCCAAAGATATTAGCTATTTTCCATTAGCAAATATTCAGCATAGTTTGTAGCTGAATGTAGAACAGAAGCTGCTGTTAAAAAGGAGATAATTAATAGGCATATAAAATATTGCAGAGTAACTCTATGAATCAGTCAAAGGAGGTTAGAATAGATTGTGAATAGAGACCGGAAATTCAGCTATTTCTTTCTTATGATGGGAATAAGAAAGGACCACCTGTTTTGAAACAGAATATTTCTACATAGCTGTTTTTGGCTATCCCACTTTATTCACTCCATGGCAAATATGTTCCAGTATCCAGGCTCACACTATGAGAGTCTTGTGCTCTACACTGGCATACTGGAAAGGGGTGGACTCTTGAAGCAGCTACTCAGTCCTGTGTGCATTCATTTTCAAAGCATTACACACAAAATTCCTTTTCCCTGTCTAGAGCTAGCTTTGTAAGGCCCATTCTCCAGGGACTCCTGGACCATTTATCCTTCTTCCTTCCGTCTTCCAGTTTGGTTACATTTTGATAATTAACACAAATAGCCAAATGTTAGCAGCAGAGGGAATGATGAACATAGCAAACTTGTGTAAGAACTTACCATAACAGTAGATGTTCAAATTCTGCAGTGCTGCAGTAGGTGTACCTACCTGCCCATCCCCCCTTTCTTTCCTTTCCTTTCCTTTACATAATTGCTTTTGGGGTATATCCTATGCTTCTGTATTTATTTATGTTTAGTAGTACAAGATGAGGTTGTCTCTTATTTTTTATTATGGCAGGAAAGTCCTAAAATCACTTCTTACTGTCTGCTATTTATCTGATTGTTGCTGGCCATTCAGCAGCCAGAGAGAATGTGTGGGAGAAAGTCTGATCTTTTGAAGCAAGCCTGATGTTGCTTCCTAGGCAGAAGACAACCCAAATATCCTTAAGCTACTGTAACATTATGGAATTCAAATATCTGCTGTTATGATAAGTTCTTACACAAAAGTACTTTCTTGTTCTTCCTGTACAGAGACATTCAGGAGCACTTCTTAGAGCAAGATGGTGGACATTTGCAGAAGGTGGATATCTTGCATGAGCTTGTAAAGATGATGAGTTATGTCACTGGCATCACCTGTTTTGGTGAGCAGTGCAGGCATTGCTTCAGAGACCTGAAGCAGTGCCATCCTGACTTGTTTTGACAGTGGGAGAGAAAACCTAACATGAACTATAAGCATTATTTCAGTACTGTTATTTTCTGCTATTTGTGTTTAGCTAGGAGCCCATATTTTTTTCCAGCAGTGAATTGTGACCTTAAAGTGGCAGTGTGTGTGTGTGTGTGCGTGTGTGTGTATGTGTGTATGTGTGTGTGTGTGTGTGTGTGTGTGTGTGTGTGTGTGTGTGTGTGTGTGTGTGTGTGTGTGTGTGTCTGACTTTTGTCCCAGTCCATTGTGAGGCTAGGATTGTGTTCATCATATATGTGAGTATTAATTTCATTGTGTTGTCCTTTTCCAGATCCAGTTGTGGAGAAGAAGGTGAGGTTACACACTCCTCTGTCTTCTCCTGTATATGTCTTTCAGTGGCCACCAGGACTGCCTCTTAGCAGGTGAGCAAGGGTTCCCTTGTTGGAAATTATTTGGAGGGGGTCATTAATGCCCTGCATGGCTGCCTTCCAGGGCGGAGAGGTGAAGGCTGCTATTCTGAAAGTGGTCCAGAACGATCTGCTCTTGTCTGGCATCAGTGATTGAAGCTGGTAACTACTGAGGTACTGTGGCAGCTGGATATCCACTGTAGGAATGTAGGAGCAATATTAGGCAAATGATCACAGAGACCTAACCATATACACTTAAAAGTTCTTGCCAGCCTTTATGAATACTTAATTGGGTCCATCTCCAAAATCAAGCAAGCCATACATGATAACCCTGGTGTAAATTTATGGCTACCCTTCTACCCATCCCATCATCAAGACTAGCCTTAAAGACCAACAAAGTAGTATGTTGCTTAACCTGTAGACGTAACTCGTTCCTTAGGCAGGGAATGGCCATAGCTCTTTGTCAATCCCAAATCCTCTTTTCTGTATCTACTGCCCTTGACTGCCTGAGTCCATGTTTTATGTTTGTCATTCCCCACTACCTGTTCTTTTCCCTCTGTTCCATCCACATCCCTCACTATTACCTTGCTCTCACATCTCCTTGTATTTTGTGTGTGAAAATAGGACCCTTTCCCTGAAAAAAATATTTTTCCTCGCCACTCTCAAGTTTCATACCTTATGATTGCCCTTGTTTATTTCCTCCTGATTACATTTCCCTTTCCTACTTTCCATTTCATTCCCATTTAAGTGATGAACAAGGTTGGAACTTTGCTGTGCACATCCCCAGTGGTCTGTCTGATATCTGTTGGCCTCTGTGCTACTCTTCTTGTGCTGGCTGAGTATGAGAGACAGCTGTGTTGGCCCTACATTGCACACACAAACATTTATTCACTCGGCCACTTTAGCCAGCATTCACTGCGATGTACATCACTTTGGTTACATACCCTATAGTAGTGTTGCTGTTATTGTGAAGTAACCTAGCACTGCTTTGCCCATTAACACTCTGCCAGTCTTTCAATATGTGGTCATTTGCTTGGACAAGCAGCTCTATTCTGCGCCCTAATATATGACTGATTAGCTGTGTGGTTATTCATCTGCCAGTCTCCTCAAAAACTAGTGCTGAGCAGGAGCGTAGTACTTGTTTGTGAGTTCCAGCTATGGTCTGTGAGGTTGTTCTTTACTTGGGATACCTTAAAATGTGTGGCACATAAATATGAGCTCCTGCTGACTCCCTCAGCTTTCCCAAGTTTGGTTTAACCCACAGAATGCTTTGAAAACATACTTGTCAAATTCTTAGCACAATAATGCTAGACAAAGACCGAAACAAGGGGGAACAAAAGCCCAAAAATTGGAACAATTTTAAATATTGCTCTTAAAACTTAGAAACTTGATAAAACCCAAGACTGTGAAGTCTGAAACACAATTGTCTGTCATTATTTAGTGACTGCAGTCCTCAGTGATGTGCCAGAAAGCAAGAAATGTTATGAAGAGCAGACTAAAAATATGAGGTAAAAAATCTAGACAGTTGAGAGTATGTTTGATAAGCAAAACATTGTTGTTTTTTTTTTGTTAAAAATATTTTTATTATTTCAGACTGCAAGAACAACTGAAACACTTAAACACTTTGTAGGTATAACTAAGTACTAAAATGAGTATAAAAAGCATGTCAGAAACAACTATCTTGTATATATTATATGCAAAACACCAATAAAAATATATGCATGCCATAGCAATATCAAAGATTAAATAGTTGCAGTTAAAGGATTATAACAGCTTTGCATGAAGCACAGTAAAATTAACAAAAAATAGATATCCATGTTTAAAGTCAATATTATATTTTTTAAACAAAATAGGCATCTTTATTGAATTAGCACATATGACATAGACAGTCATACATTTATATAAATGAAAACAAACCATGTTGATATATTTTCAGTGTCCAATACACATCACATATAATCTTCTATACAATAACTGTAATTTGAATATTACATAGCTCATTCAATTCCTGCCTTCCTTTAAACCTCCTTCCTCCACCAAAACATTATTCTATGTATATTGTTCCCACAAATCCCATTTTTCCATGTAATTTTCTCCTACCATTTTGTAAAGATCCCACTTCCATTTGTTTTGTTTCTGTTACTATATTCACTGCTTCTAATATGGTTGGTTTAAACTTTGATTTCTATTTTCTAGTAGTTTATTGCTTTTTTCACAGCCACCAGAACTAAACTCAGCAAGGTCCTACTATATCTAGGCATGTCAGATCCTGTATCACAGCTCAAAAAATAATTTCCTTAGTTACATCAATTTGCTTACCCAGTATTTCTGACAAGAGTAGTCTGCAGGGAATTTTTAAAGTCTGCCAACTTATTACACTGTCAAAAAAATATATGCCCAATTAGCTTGCTCTTCTCCTTCACACCTCCAACATTTGTAATCTACTTGAGAAAAAATTCTTTAGAGTCTGCTTACAATATAAAAATTGCTAAGCAGGCACTTACAAGCAAAAATCCCAAATTCTTTGGACTTTTTGTTGCATATGTGGGAGTCATACATATATCCTGTCATTGTTTCATTGTGAATTGCTTATCCAAACTCTCTTCCCAATCCTTTCTAACTTCCTCTAATTGATTCCAATAGTTATCATGGAGTATTTTATATGCCCTACTAATTATCTGTTTTTCAATGGCAGTTTATATCCTATATTCAATAAAAATTCTATCAGTGTTGGTCTGTCACTTTGGATCCCTCTATTCCTTTCTCTTTACCTATACTCTATCAAACCTTGATAGGGAAGGCAGTCTCTAGCCTGCAGTCCGAATTTATTCATGGATTCTTCCTGTTCTTTTACCTTTCTCTCTCAAATTATTTGCTGCCAATACCTTGGTTCCTTTGCTAGTCTTCTCCAGTAAATTCCAGCTCCCTCTTGCCTATTATCTGTACCACTGATTGTAGTCATTCTTTGCAGACTCTCCTATCTCCATTCCCATGTAGGCTTAGTTCTCAAAGTATTTTCTGCTACTTTATAAACGTAATATTCTGTATGGCTATTGTTATTCTCCTTAAGGATCTACATCAAAAATCCCATTCTCACCTTATTTTTTGAGGTTCCCCCTCCCCTGTTTCATCATACCTTTCCTCTTTGAATTATTGCTTTCGGTCTGTGCTATGTACAGGAGCCTTAACTGTATAGCTCTGAAATATCCCTTCAGATCAGGTAATCCTAGACGAACTTGTCCTATTGGAAGGATCTATTTATCCCACTTGACTCTTGTCTGTTTCCCCTGCCAGATAAAAATCATTCAATTCTATATTAATTCCTCTTCACAACTTCCTCTGGTTGATAAAAATATGCCCGACATATATAAAACTAAAGGGACTAAAAAAATTTTTACTGCTTGTATCTTGCTATCCTTATCTATAGAACAGAGCTTCCAGTTTCTCATTTTTTGTATTGTCTTTTAAGTCTCTTCCCACATATCCATAGCTGCCATGACAGGATTTTTTTTAAACTCATACTGCCAAGTACTTAATTTTATCATGTCCCCATAAATATAGGTATTGCTTAACCAGTTTGTGTGGGTACGTTGTTTACAGCTATTGCTTTTGTTTTATCTTCATTAATTTTGTATCTCTAAAAGTCTTGAAACTGTCTCTGAATGTTCCACAACACTGAAATGTCCCTTTCTGGTTTTATTAGGTATGAAATAATATCCTCTGCAAACAAAGCCATTTTTTCTTGATTACCATACCAATTATATCCTTGAATTTCTGAGTTTCTTCCTTTTTTGCCAGTGATTTTAGATATAATGCAAATAAAGGGAAAACAGACAACTTTTCCTGGTTCCTCTGTTCAAACAGGACTTACTTATCAGAGAGGAACCCCCCTTACACTTTAATTTTCCCCTGTAATCCCTCATATAGCCTCCTGATTAACCTTATTGCTGTGTCAGGGAATGAAAATGCTTCCATTGCCCTACTCATAAAATCCCAGCTCAGTCTGTTGAATGCTTTCTCTGTATCAAAACCCATAAACAACAGTGGTATTTCTTACCTTCTGCTTCCTTCTGGACCATCTTTGTTCTGCTAATGTTATCAGATGTTTGCCTCCCCTTCACAAAACTACATTGATCCATATCTACCAATGTTGGCAATATCTATGCCATTCTTTTAGCCATTATCGAATAAACACTTTGTAATCATGGTTTGGAATAGAAATGTGCCAGTATGAAGCTGGATCTGATGGGACTTCACCATCTTTAGGTATTACAGCCACCACAGCTTTCTTCCAGGATGTTAGTGCTTCTCCACCTTTTAAAATAATGTTTAAACAAAACCTTCCAGATATTTATAACTTTCTTCCCTTCTAGCTTACAAACTTCCATAGGAATACCATCCTTTCCTGGAGACTTCCCTGCAAATAGGTTATAGAGCATCATTTTTATCTCATCAACTCCTATCCTAGCTTTAGTAATTGAGCCTCATCTACTTCTAAGCTTGACGTATTTAATCCTTCCATAAATACTTCCATGTTTACTTTTTCTTGGTTTCGGCATTTCTCTGCTTTATACAGATTTTTATAACATTTCTGAAATATTTCTAATATACCTATAGAATCTCTGGTTATTTTCCTTGCTGTAGGCTCTCTAAATTTGGCAACAACCATTTCTACTTTCTATTACCTGAGAAATTGTGCTAAAAACCTTTGTGCACTGAAGATATTATAAAAAGATTGCTTAACAGCAGTCTTTTTAAATGCATACATGTTATCCAGGTAGCCACTTATTTTCTCTTTGGAATTCTGTCATTGCTCCTTTTCTTGTTCTTTGTGATTTCCCTTATTCTACAATGCTTGAACCTTTGTCAGTCCCTCTAAATAAATCTTGTTACTTCTTAACCATATCTCTTTTCTATTAGTTATGCCCTATTTTTAAACGCTGCTTTCATTTTATCCCACTCCCTAGCTATATTTTCTGAAGAAATTTATATCTTCCCAAATAACCCCTGAATAATTTCCACTATCCATTCCTTAAGGTCCTCTTTCTTTAACAGATGGGTGGCAAGCACCAGTGTCTCATTTTTATTTCATTAGCCTGCATTTTTATTTTACTTATTTGTGCATTATCTGAACTAGTTATTGGATGAACGTCAACATTTTCAATTAAGTGCACATTCCTGTGAAATATAATTTCTGTCTAGCCTAGCCCAGTTTTTGTACCTTGGTTGAATAATATGTAAATTCTCTCCAAGCTCCAGCTACTGAATTCACATCTTTCATATCAAATATTTTCATAAATTCCCTTAAAAATATCTGCATCTTTTTTGTTTTACTTTCCCATCTAGGCCTCCCGAATTCATCATTGTTTCAAATCAAATTCCAGTCCACACCTGTAAGTAATATTTCCTGCTAAAAGCTAATTTTTTCTATCAGAATTTTCTTAAGCTCCATTGTAGCAGTTTTAGGTGGAATATAAATAGTTTCCAATGTAATATTCCTCCCTTGCCAGTAGCCCCTTACTACTATAAATCTTCCATTATTATCTTTTTTTTCTCTTCTATCACTGCCAAAGCTCCACTAGCAGTTAATATAAGTAGTTCCCTTTTCTTTTGTCCCTGATACTCCACTGAATAACCATCCTGAAATCCTTTCTTTATCAAATTAACATGCTCAGATCTTTCCAAGTGTGTCTCCTGTAGCGTAGCTATTTGCATTCTCCTTTTCTTAATATACATCACTACTCTTTCTTTTTTGTATATACCTGTAAGACCATTCATATTCAAAGATAATATGGAAAGTGTTCCATTATGATAAGTAGTTGTTATTCCCACCTGTTATGTATAAAAACTTTTAAAGAAAAATGTCTAGTTTCAACTTTTGTGTTACATACGTACAGTGTTTAGCAGGTTGATATTTTATTCAGTTATTTCTTGTCAGATCCGTTTAAACCTATGTCACATCTTACAAGACTTTTTGTTTTAATGAAAATCTTCAGAAAAAAAGACACTCCCCAGAACACCGCCAAAACCTATGAACTTAATACAAACACACAAAACTATGTACATCTTCAAATAATGAAGTTCAACCCTCCTGATAGAAAAAATTACGCTAGACTGAGAGCTACACTCACTGGCTTTAACTGACCTGTAATTAATATTATCCGTGCTAAGATGCATGGTACAGCCTATGCTTTTACTTGCACTAAGTGTTGTATGTTTTTGTCTTATCTTTATTCCTTTCACAGATGTAGAAAACAACCTCATTGCTTTCAGAAAGCATTATCTTTTAGTCATTGACAAAAAAAAGTATTTTGTTTGTATTTCCCTCTTAATAGTTTGTCTCCATAGAAACATGAGAACCAGATACACAGTTGCCTTCAGCTGAAAGCTTCTCATGTTGCACTGTGAATAATCATTTGTTAAAGGAAAAACCTTTCATTACATTTCTCTTATGTACTTGCTCCCACTTAAAACTTTTTTTAGATCAAGCTAAGGACCTTAATCCAGTCATTGCAAAAGTAAGAAAAAGCATGTCCGTTTTACTTATATCATGATCTGTATACTTTTATAACCCTTTCCCCTCAGCAACCCAAGGTTATAGCCTATTACATTAAACATGCTTTTGTCCAGGATTTCTTCTCTTTACACTGTGGTGCCTACGTTTATTAAAACTGAAAAAGAATAAAAGAAAGAATAATACACAAAAATAACTGAAATGCTTTTACTGTGTTGCATATAATATGTGTCATGTTTTATAAAATGCTGTTAAGATCAAAATTATTTTACTTTGAGTTACATCCTTCCAACTTCCTTCGCTCTACTTAACTTCCAACATAAAGTAAGTCATATGCTTTGGACTTTTCTGCAAGTTTAACAAAGTTAAAAAGTCAAGTATTTCCAGGTTATCTTGTTCAGCCATATTTCATAAATGTGTTTGATACTTTGTAATCCTACATTTATTGATTAATTTCTGAGTTGCTGGTTTTCTTCCTGTTGATCTTCATCTCCCAACTCCAGCCTCTGGTTCATTTCTAATGTACTCCTTGTTCTTTTCATCAACTTCTATGATTTTTTTTGGAACATTGAAAAAGATTTCATTGGCAAAGTCTTTTATGAGCTTTATGATCAGAAGAAGAAGAATTCCCTTGTGTTTGATAGCTCACTTTTTATTGGACAAATTGTTGTATTTCCTACTTCGCATGTTCTGCATCAAAGATGGCTTTGATCCTCCAGGAAAAAAAATATTCTGAAGATAGCTGGATACAGCACCTTGAATCTCACAACAGCTTTGCAACATTCACTAATTGCTGTAATAAATTTACTCCTGTACTGCCTAGTGTACATTCTGTAATCATTTTCCACAAACACTCTATTGTCTCCAACTTTTAGTAATTCATCCTTCTGTTGCAGTTTTGTCAGAATCAACTCTTTCTGCTGGTAGGATTACATATTTACTATTAGAGGTCTTGGCTGCTTTCTCTTGTCCAGGTTTGGAGCATATAGATGAGGTGCATTTTCAATAACAGCTTCTGCTGAGGAATACTAGCCCAGTTGCTTATTTATGCTGTCATAAATTAATGTGGTCTCTTCCTTCAACTTTTTTGGGTACAGCAGAAAATCTCAGATTTTTCTTACTTGCTCTGCCCTAATTCTACTATTTTTGAAATGTCTGCTCTTGAGCAGTCTCATACATAGCTAGCCTGTTCTTCATTTTGACCTCTGATTTTTGCAGTTTTATCACATCATATGAATATCTGTTCCAGACTTAGATCTGAATTGATATACTCCTTCAGTGATTATTTTATTTTATCTAATCTGAGCACATTTCACTTATTCTTTCCTCTAGATTACTGGAAGCCATGTCTTGCACCAAAGCTGGTGCTTGAACGGCTTTTTGTTGAGCAGCTGCAGGATTCTTCTCTGCCATTATGTTCTGTCTTAATTTCTTCTTTGCTGGAATCTAGGCAGTGCACGTACTAGCTAGTAACTGAAATCTACTCAAAAAGGCAAATTCACTTGCTGTCTTTTCTGAATTTTTGTTTTCACACTAGGAGAGCTGAAATTAAGCTGTTACTCAGTGTGATCCCAAAGTCAGTATTATTGTCTTGGTACATAACATTGCTTTTTGAGAGAAATAGATGTCAGCAGGATATGCATCTGGACTGAGATAAAAACAGTGAGTGGTATATAGCTGGATCAGAGGTCAGGGGGTTGTGGTATATGTAGACAGTAGTGGGAAACAAAGTGATTAAAAAAGTATGTAGTATGTGTATTAAATAAGTTGTGAGAAGACAACCCAGAATGTTCTGATCTTCTTAGGATTAACGGCAGGTGCAAGTAAATGAGTTACTGGCTTTGCAAAGTGTGCCATGTGGATTTAGCATTTTGATTTACTATTATGGAGAGGAGGGATATGTATGTGCTGCAATCTGATTCAAAGCAAATGTGTTTTATAATATTCATTCCTCTTTTCAGGAAAGGTTGTCCCATTTGAGAAAATATAGACTAAAAGGAAGCAATGATGTTCATCATATTGATCACTGCTACAGTAGCCTAAGCTTTATACAGGTTTTATCTTGCTAGGAAAATGTAACAGCTGACTAACTTCCAAAGCTTCCGGGCAACTTCATTAAGCTACAGAACATGAGCTGAGCTAATTAAAAACAGGTTTGGGCACCAAGCCATTCAGAATGCTCCTGCTGCCAAAGAGGGCGCTCTTCTGCAGACCTTTGAGGATCAGAGTTCGGCTTGTGATGTTCCATTGTTGGGTGAATAACTTCCCTGTGAAGGAAACCTCCCGCATTAAATATTTTATTGTTTGAACTTACTTTCCTGTTAAGGAAAATGTTTTTATGTTAAGCAAAATGTGTTCTTTGAAGACTGTCACACACCTTAACTAGACTTAAAAGTGAGAGTGCGCTTCTGTTCGTGTCAGTCTAAGAGTTGATTAAAGCTACTTAAAACTGATTTTTGTATGCAAAAAAATGTTTAATTTCCTTTTTGGGGCTGGCAAAGTGTACTGAAATGCTTTTTTCCTGTATTTTGACTGGGAAAAATTTACTTTTACAAACTCATTTTTTACTGGTTTGTGTTGCTTTGCTTCCTTGGTAAAGAATCATCATTTTTGGCTTGACTGTGGAACAAGCTACTAGTCCCATGGTTAGTCCTCCTTCAAGCCATGAAAAGAAAAACTTAAGTAAACAGCCTTTGCTGCAACAGCAGGCTAGTAATTTGCCAAAGCCAGTTCCTTGGACCATTCATCTCCCCCCCCCACATCTGTCTGGTGTTGTCCGTAATGCCACTATGGACCAGGAGTTAGCCATGTCCTCTTTGGCTGTTGGGGTCCCACTAGTAGGTCAGGGATTGCCACTTTTGTTAGTCTTGAGAGAAGGGGCAGAGAGAGTGACCCTGCTTAACCAGAGTGTTCTACCCATTCCTGGGTAAGGTGTTGCTATCATTAGTAAATCTGTTTGCTCCAACATTCCTGTCTAAAAGAAACAGTTAACAAAATATTTGTCTTCCCCTGCACCAGTTCCTGAAGACATGAGTAGTTTATTAGGACTGGCTCAGGGTCTGGTACAGGCTATTGACCCTTTCTATAAGGTGGTCTGTAGTGAAAGAAAAAGGGATTCCTATTTTCCTGAGGAGAATCATGATTTCGAATCTGTAGTGGAACGTGATGGGACAGATTTTTTTCCTCAGATTTCTGATTCAGATTCAGGGTATCTGAATGTCCCTGCTAAGGATTCACTTTCTCTTGGACTACTTCCAGAATGTGCCAATGTTATCCCCCTGTGAGGATTCTGTTTCTCTTGGACTACTTCCAGAATGTGTTGGTGTTTTCCATGGGAGAATGCTGAGGTTTTTCAGCTCCTCAGAAAATACTACGAGTTCTAACAACTGGAATTCCCAGAATCTTCATCCATTTCTTCCAATGCTGTCAGCACTGGAGGATGTTTTCATCACAGCCTATAGTTTCCATGGTAGCCAGCCTGCTGCACATATGAAAGCAGATAGAATGCATAAAGGTCCTTAGTCTTTCAAGTTTTTGTACACTCGGGGGGGGGGGAGACCTGGCCAGGATGTGTTCTAGTTAACAGCAGTTTTCTTCAGGTGTGCCACTTCAGAGATTTATGACAGGATTTATACTTTTCATGATGCTTCTAAGTCTCACATAGGATTGTATCAAAAAGTTTTATATAGATTTTGAACTTTTCTTGTCAAAAAGAAACTTGATTTTCTCCTCTCATCATCCTGGTTTAATGATGAGCTTCTCCAAGTCTAACTCTCAGGAATCTGCATTTAAAAATGAACTTCAGTCTCTAGTAACAAGCATTCAGGACCTGTCACTAAAAATAGACAGAATGGATATGAAATTGTTAACTTTAAGGAGAAGTTTTCAAGGCAGATGGAAGCGATACATGAAGATCTACAACAACAGAAATTCCAACTTACCGGATTTGAACTAAACTTGAATTAATCCAACTTACCGGATTTGAACTAAACCTGAATTAAATGACATAGATGGAATATTGCAAGAAGGAGAGAATAATATTGAATTTCTGTTGAAGCAGAATTCTTTACTCCAGCTTAAAATTGATCTGGAAAATAGGTAATGCAGAAATAATATAAGAATTTGTGGACTTCCAGATAATATTGAAGGTAACAGTATGGTGAATTTTTTATCTACTTGGTTGTCTAAAGTATTGGATCTTCCTGGGGCTTTCTCTTATGGCATTGACAGTGCGCACAGATCCCTTCTTCAACTAACAAAAATACTTCAGCTAAATCTAATAGTAAGATTTCTTTCTACTCAGGACAAGGAACTAGTTCTTAAAACTACATGGTCCAAATCACCTATCAAAATAAATGACAGTATCATTCATTTTGATAATGATTACTCAACTGCTGTTATCTCTAAAAGGAAACTTTTCTTGCCTTTGATTGGGGATCTTAAAAAGAGACAAATAAAAACCCATATTTTGTTTCCAGCTAAACTGAAACTATTCTTTGGTGATGGACCCAAAATATTTGATTACTTGGATTTTGCTGTGGCATACATCAGATCTAACAAAATTTTAGGCAAAACTGAGGACAAGGAATGGGCTATTGTCCACTGAAGAGAACTGCGGAAAGTAGAACTTGGAAAACAACTGAGGACAAGGAATGGGCTATTGTCCACTGAAGAGAACTGCGGAAAGTAGTACTTGGAAAACAACTGATTAAAAAAAGAAATTGAAAAAACAAATAACCTTTCCCACAATTTATTTTGGTGTCCCACTTTTATTTTCCTTTTAGGAAAGGAATTGACTTTTTTGACTCGCGCTGTTTTGCTTTGATGCTTGGAAGGCTTCTTGTAGATGCTTTTAATATATGGCTTATTTTTTTTTTTTTTAGCTGTTTATATGAACATGGAGAATACTTGATCTGGGAACATTAGAAAGGTAATTAAATATTTATTGCTAGTTTTCTTTATTTCATATATTTGATATATGTAGAGATACATTTTTATTTGATAGTGTTCTATAACCTTTCATTTTCTTTGTGGTAAATTGTAGGCTTTAGGTTTTGTTATGCTTTAATCACCATGTTTCAGATTGCCATTGCAGGCGCGAGCCCCTCTCATCTTTGTGTAGTGAAGGGCATACGTATTTTCCCACTACAATTGGATTTCTTCTTTTTACTTTGGCTTACGAACGCATTTGTCACAAGCTATTTAAAATCCTGAGTGGTTCTTCACAAACCTGTGCAACCATGGACCTAGCAGGAAATGCCTCATAAACTTTAACCTGTCATGAAGACAATGGGAAGGAATGTTGCTATGATCTCAGAAAGACGAAATAATTCAAACAAATGAAGATTTTATTCTTTTGTTATGTATACTCAGTTTTATTATCCTTTTATGTCCTTATGTGCTATTTCTCTTTATTATGGATTTCTGTCACTGAGTAACTTTAATTTTTATGTAGCTCCAACCTGAAAGGAGTTAAACTGCTATTTATGGCATTTTGTATTGGTAGTCATATGTTAAGTGGATGTGGTGGCTACACAGTGATCTCACAACAAGAAAGCTTATCTATTTTTTATGCTTATTTTGTGGTGAGCTAATGTTTCCTTTGAACTACTTGTTTTGAACCTTAGGGTGGCGTTCAAAAGATATGTGTAGAATGCGCATGCCTTCATTGAAGGTTGGGCGTCGAGCTGGCACCTGTAAAAAATCTGCTGCCAATCATTAGCGGACCGGAGTTCCGCTGTGGCGACCCCTAACCGGGAAAAGCCGAAAGAAGAAGAAGAACAACTGTGCCGGAATAATATTCATGTGTTATTAGGAATATTCTTTTAATGTCATAGACTACATTACAAAGTAAGATAAATGGTTAATCTTGATGCATATTTCTCAAACACTTGTTGAGATATTTTAATGTGCTGCAAAAGTTAAATAGCATGAACATGTTACCAAGTTTCAAGGAACATATTATAGTGCATATGCTAGTATAGGATATATTAGTAAAATTCCTACTGGATCCATTTAATTACTACAACTTTTCATTGCAGGGATATATTATTTTCCATGCTGTTAATATTTATATTTGACATTTTACATAATTTTATTGATTAAGAGTGGAATAAGCACCTTGTATTCTAAAATCAGAACTTTAAATGGATATACTGACAAATTACTGGATGCTTTATTTTCAAACTCTGGGGGCTGCTGAATATATAACATTGTTTATATGATATTTAAAAGGTTCTTTATAATTCACAGTGCAGGAGGACTCTGAATGTTATTTATTATTTGTTGTACCAAAGACAATTTATGACTTTGCTTACATTTCTAAGGTGCTGTTTGTTATTAACTCTTGCATATGAATACTAATATTTACTCTTTATGCATCAAATAAGTAATTTAAGCACAGAACATAGTATTACTCGTAGAAAGATTACTCCATTAAGCTATTACAATTCATTCAGTTTTTTAATATTATTGAATGGTATTCCGGTTAGGATGGTCTTTGTCTTCCATATATCTTTTCAGGTTTGTGATAATGATTTTCTATTGCAACCTTTATTTGCTCCACTGAAAACCCAAGGCCTTCTTGCTGTTGTTGAATTGCTATAGCTTGCATTTGAAAATGTTATATGATGATACCAGTTCTTTCTTTAAGTGCTAGTATTTTAGTTCTAGATCTGATTAAATCGATAATAGAAAGGTTGTTGTTATAGTGGACTAACATTCTTTGACTCCAAATAATTGTTAAATATAGATGAAGACTTTATTACTCTTTGTAGGATTATATGTTAAATAATTCATTATTAAGACATGGAGTTTGAATAACTGCTGTTGTTGGTTGGGTGGTTGATTTGAGTAGCTAATGCTGCTCAGGTTGGGAGTTTGAAACTCCAGGAAAGGGTTGGGACTATAGAATTTTGATTGTATTTTATCTTTACTATTCTTGTTCTTTTTTGGTGTCCACTGTATATTCAATGTTGATTTCTATTAATCCATGGATTATGAGTGATATATTGCCTATCAATATTCATATAGATAACTGATGGAGTGATGTTTTGCTCTTGTATACAAAACAAATTAATGATCAAACTGAATACAAGTCTCCCAAATATCCAATATGTATTCTCTGAAATGTATGTCTGTTAATATTAATGGTCTAAATAATCCTTGCAAAAGGGGAAGTTTACTTAAATACCTGAAACTGCACAAGTCCAATATAGTCTTTTTACAAGAAACACGTCTTTTAAAGGAAGACATAGATAAACTTAACACTAGATAATACACTGTATTGTCTAACTCACATATTTCCCAAAAGAAAAGAGGGCAAGCTATCCAATGGAGAAATTTGTTACCCCTTCCCAAAATTATTGATGTTTATAAAGATGATAAAGGCATGTTTTGCTCTGTTACATTAGAACGCAACAGAACGTTATTTACTGTTATTAATATCTATTGGATCCCATGAATTGGATCTAATACAGTGAAACAACACTTAAATCAGATTGTATTTCTGTCTAAAGGTAATATTATTCTAGCAGAGGATTTCAACTGTATCTTAACAGACAGAGATACTAATGCTGCTGGTAAAAGTAGTATTTTATCTCCAGCTAAAAACATAGAGACTTTATTGATACTTATTGTATGAGAGATATTAATGATTTTTCACTTTTTTTTTACATATTTTCACATAGACACAGTACATATTTGTTTCAAATGAACTGATTAACAGTTTGAGTATGATTAAAGTAATCTCTTGTCCCATAATGCTATATCTTTTGAATTAATAATTAATACAAATTATAATGTACAAATGAAAAGAATTCCAGCATGCATAACAAAACTTAAAGATTTTAAAGACTTTGTCACATTAGAAATTCAAAGTTTTATTAATATTAATTGTGTTCACGGTACATCTGAAAAATACATATGGGATGCACTAAAAGGTTATCTATATGGAAGAATTTTTTAATTGGTATTCTAAGAAGAAAAAGCAATGGGGGCAAGGATTTATGTGAAATGCAAATGAAACTTAATTTAAAACTACATAACTAAATGGATAAAAATAAAAAAAGGAAAAGTAGAAGAAATCAAAGCGTTAAATAGTAAATATTTAGAAATATTAAACCACAAGACTATGATTAATTTAGAGAAGTTTAAATTTATAAATTTCTATCAATTCCAAGTCCTTACATCATTTAGCTAATAAGACTCATGTCAAAGAGATTTATTCTCCTAAAAAAAAAAAGAAAAATGTTACTGATTTATCTGATGATGGAATTTGGAGAATATTTTAATAAAATCAATCAGAAATCAATTTTTTTTAGATTCTAAAGAAGCAATAAGAGTGTTTATTAAAAATATACCAAACATAAATTATCAAAATTACAAGTTGCTGGAGTGCGGGGAGTGCCTTCTGTGTGGAGTCTGCATGTCCTCCCCACGGTAGGGTGGGCATTCGAAAGAGTGGACATCGAGCTGGCACCTCGGTGTTCCTGAAAATCTACTGCCAATCATTAGCAGACCGGAGTTCCACTGTGGCAACCCCTAACCGGGAAAAGCTGAAAGACCAACAACAACAAGTTGATTCTTTAGATAAACCCATCTCATTTTCTGAAATCCATCTTCAAATAAATAACTTAAAACAAAACAAGGTCCTTGGCAATGACATGCCCAAAGAAACCTTAAATGTACTACATAAAGTTTTTTGCTATTTCTCAGGACCTAGCCGTTATCCCATCTTCTTGGAAATACATTCTCATTTCTTCCATATTAAAGGCTACTAGATGTTCCTCATACAGACCAATCTCGCTTTTAAATCTAGGTTATAAAATGTTTATGTCCATTTATGCTGATACATTAAAGACATTTCTTCCTGTTTTAGTTGATAAAGACCAGACAGGTTTTATTGTAAATAGAAATACATATGATAACATAGAGAATTTTGACCATAATTGACTCTGGTAAGAATCTAAAAGAAAATGTAACCTTAATTAGTCTAGATGCTTTTGATTCTGTTAATTGAGATTATTTTTTTTATTTTAGAAGAACTACATTTTCTAATAATTTCATTCAACTTATCTCTCGTCTACATAGAGGGTGTCAAGCTTGCATTAAAATAGGTAAAATACACCTCACAGAACATACAAATTCTCAAAGGGACTAAGCAAGGTTGCCCTCTATCCCCCTTACTTTTTACTCTCATAATGGAACCATTGGCTAATTTGATAAGGACAAATCCAGATATTAAGGGTTTTAAATTAAGTCTTGATGTGACCCCCCAAAATCCAACTATTTGCAGATGATAGTTTTATTACTAAAAAGGGAAATATTGCTTCTGTCTCGGATGTTTTAAAAATTGTGGAAATTCTTCAAAGGAAGTCAGGTTTATTCTTTATTGATAATAAAATGAATATGCTTCCTATGTACTCTAATAATAATTATATATGTTTACTAAATATTTTTTACAATCAGATGAATTAACATACTTAGGAATAGTTTTAACTAAAAACATTAAATATATAGTAGAACTTAATTATAACAGAAGTTTAGATTCTATAAAGAATACTATAAATAAATGGAATAAGCTTTCTTTTACAATGGATGAAAGATTTTCTATTATTAAAATGATACTACTACCAAAAATGTATATATTGTACAGTCACTAATCCTTATCGCTCTCTAAATAATTTATAAAAGAATTTAACTCAGTGATTTTAAAGTTCTTATGGTTTCCAAATTAACTTAGAGTGGCTTTAGCTCATCATTTGAGAGATAGTCTAGAGGTGAAACTGGCTTACCATGTTTGGAACTTTACTCAATTTCCTCCGTAGTCAAAACTATTTCATTATTAACAGATAAACACTATTCTGCTAAATGGAAAAACTTCTTAGAAATTCTGTGTTTCAATTCATGTAATTATTTTAATTCACACATTTATTAAACAACCCATTTATTTGGCTGCTAAAGGACTTTCTTATTGCATATAAGTTTCAAACATATACATCACAATATATGTTACATTTACTGTTGAATTTTAAAAACTTTATTTACAAAAATTCAGTCTATAAAGCCTGGAATTTTCTGCTTTTTCCTATTGCCTTTTCACAAGGAAATATGTCTTCTTTAGATATTGCAGAGATGATAGTATTTAAGGAAAAGAAAATAATTTACTGGTTTCAGTTACTGACAGATGACAAATTGAATTTTGTTGATTATTTAATTGCTAAATATGAATTAAATAAGGACATATGGTTGGAGATGCAAGTCTGCAGACAGTTTATACTTAGTAAATTGGATGCAATGTAATCTAGTATAAAAATGTCTGTCCCTAAATTATTCAGCCTTTTGTCTTTGTTTATACAACATAAATTACCTAACAATGGCAAATTTCACAAATATATAAAATAATTAGAAACAAAATGAAAAAATATTCGGAGAATTATTGGAACTATTGCTCCTCCGTTAATAATCTACACAATGATGATTATAAGAAAATAATATTGGGATTATCTAAACTTACTATTTCCTCACTTAAATGGAGATTGTGTCTGGAAATTTATGTACAAGTCCTTTTTGACACCTCACATAATGGGGACAATTAACGAGAGACATTTTGTGCTGGATATGTAAATTAGAAACAAAAGCTAACTGGTCTCATATTTTTTTTTTGAATATGTAATTCTTAAAACTTATTAGGATAACATTAACAACTTTCTTCAGGCATTATTTTCAGATAAATTTGTCCTATCTAAATCTTTGATTCTGTTCAATACACCCGCATGTGCAAAAAACAAATTAAATATTCCTTGATTTGGTCTATTTTAACTGTTGCCAGGAATGTTGTAACTACTGGAAGTCAGATACTTCGCCCTCTTTCTCAGAATTCAAGAATATTTTTATTGAAGTTTGCCATTTGGAATTGTTGATCATGAAATCAAGATCCATCAGAAATATTTCATCATATGACATGTGGTATAAGTTAAAGGTTTTATCGGGCAAATAGTTATTAAATCTCATTTTATATATGTTGGATTTTAGAGTAGATTTTATATAGTTGACTCCTCTGTAAATACATTTTGTTTTTGATTTTTCTCTTGTTTTATTGGTGAATTTCTGTTTTGCATTTTATGTAATTAATTACTTATGTATGAAACTCAGTAAAATTATTTAAAAAAAAATTTGTACACTCTTCTGAGACCTGACGCACCAGCTATAGCTTTAGTTAATCCAGCTGCTGCCAAACATTTTAATTCTAATCCTTCACCTTCAGACAATGATGGTAAAACAGTTAAGTTTGGGAAATATAGTATGCTTCTGCAACTTTATTTTATAAGATTTTGAATTGTCAGGCTCACATTTTAAAGTTTAATCTAACTGTGAAAATATGAGGAATGGTTGATCTGTAATTCTATCTTGAAGAAAAATCTACTTAGTTTCTTTAATTTCTCAGGTCACTACTCATTGTTTAACACGTGTTTATGACTCTATAGATACTGCATCCAGGGCTGTTGCCACTGGTAATATGTTGAGATAGCTTGCCTGTCTGTAATCCCAGAATCTCCCAGAAGATGTCAAAAATGGGTTTCTGAATTCTCCTTTGGGTATGTATTTAGTTTTTGGACCCTCTGCTGAAGATTTTGCCAAAAATATGATGAGAAAGGTTAGCTGATAAAAGCAATCTCTCAAAATGTTCATCCCTCATTCTCTGCATTTTCTAAGAGATTTACTACTCTTTCATCCAGTTTTGGGAAGAAGCAATGTAGAGTCTCATCAGAATGCTGGAAAAGCAGACATTTACAAAACACTGAAAGGGAGGTTCCAAAAAGAAATCAGTCCCCCCTGAGCATTCAGCAGTCAAATAAGGCAGAGTGACTAAGGGACCTTGTCATCCCCTCCCACTGTGGCAGTCCCTTATCCATTTATCTCTTTTTCAACAGATTCTTTTCAAATAACTGGGTGCTGAAGCTGATACAGCAAGGTAGCAAGTGGCAATAGGAAGAAATTCCTCCTTTCCAGAGAATTATTCCACATCCCGTCAGATTAAACCCTTCTGCTCCTCCTGTCATACAACACATGCTGTCTCAGAGGGTAATAGAAACAGCTTCTCCTTCCAAGATGGAAAAAAGATTTTATTCAAGAATGTTTTAGTGCCAAGAAAAGAAATCCCTGGAGACCAGTCCTGGATTTATTTCCTAAATCAGGATGTGATAGTGTCCAAATTAAAAATGCTTTCACTTCATAATCTGCTAGCCCTTCTTCCTCACGGAGTCTTTTTACAAATCTTAGATTTACAAGATGCTTATCACATTCCTAGTCATCCAAATTTCAGGAATTTCTTAAGGTTTTCTGTGTCTGGATTATTTTATCAGATGTCCTTCTATGGTCCTTTTATGGTTGATGGTGTCAGAGCCTACATGTGACATCCCACATACTGGCAGTGGCCATAAGCGTTTGTATACAGGCCAGACATCGGGTCATTGGGTGGAAGACAAGCCATGTGTAAAGAATACTGCAACATAGAAGAGAAGGACATCTATGGTTATGGTAAGATTTTACACAACTATTCTTTCTCTTCCTCACCATTTAGGCTGTCCACTGCTATAAGAGTGTTTACAGAGTATCTAGCCCCTGTCATACCCCATTGCAGGCTACAGGGTAAACACATTTCGCAATATATATAGATGTCTTGCTTATCTTTGCAGAGTCATTTTAATGTGTCACGAATCTCTTTCTTGGGTGAAAGATCTCCTAGTTAGGCCGGGATTCTAAAATAACATTTAGAACTCATTTTTTACTCTTATCACACAGGATTGTGCTATATGGGTTCACTACTAAATCTCAATTTACAGAATCTCAAGACGATGAAGCCCAAAGAGCAGAATCTCGAGATTCCATAATATTGAACTTAAAAAAAAAAGCATTTTTAAAGCATATGCAGAGAGGCAAGCCCCCCTGCACCCCCATACTCCCTGCAACTTATATATACCAACTCTGAGATCACACCACACTGGAGTGAATGGAAAAATAGTGCTGTGCAGAGCGGAACGGAAATTTTGCAATTTACTCCACTGTAGTATGATCTTGGAGTTGGTATATTTAAGTGCAGGGGAGCTTGCTTGCCCCCCCCTTCCTTGCATATATACCTTCTAAATGTTTTTTTTTTTTGTCTTTTTATTTATTTATTTATTTTTAATTTCAATATTACGGAATCCCGAGATTCTGGTCTTCAGGCTTCTGAGTCTCGAGATTCCGTAATTCGAGATTTAGTAGTGAACCCTGCTATATACCTCATTACAAAAGAGCTTTATTTCGACATGATAAAAAAAAATAGGTATATACTTAGATCTATTCCAGGAGGTTTCCACTCAGATTTTGGTTACTGCAATGGAATACTTCAGGATTTTGGGTCTCGTGGGCATCTATGATTTTTATGACACCTCTGGCAAGACTTCACATGAAAAAGATACAGTAGTATCCAAAGTCTGTTTGGTCCCAGCAGCAACACCCGTTATCTTTTCAGATGCCATTCTGGGATTTGTGAAGAAAGAAGTCACTTGGTGGAAACATCAAATATCCCTGAATCTAGATTTCACCTTCTCTCCTCCTGCAGCAAAGCTTTCAGTCACCATAGACACCTCAGACTTTACTTGGAGAGCAGTATTAAGGAGGATAAAAGTGCATGGTGTCTGGGACAATAAAGACAGACCTAAGCACATAAACATAAGAGCAATGCTTTCCATTGTCAAGGCACTCAACCCCCTGTATCATCATTGGTCCCCAGGACCTCTTCAAGTTGCCACTAATAAAGTTACTTGCCTCCATGATCCTGTCAAAAAAAAACAGAAAAGTAAACCTACATCTTTTCCTGCACGAGTTCCTCTAGACAGGAGTATTTTAATACAACTGGCTCAGGACCTTGTATAGGCTATTGACCCTTCTTACAAGATGGTGTCTGGTAATAGAAAAATGGATTTTGCTTTTCCTGAAGAAATTCAAGATTTTGAGAAAGGGTGAACCTGACCTTACTCCATATGAAACTCCACAGCCTCATTCTTCAGAAATCCTACATTCAGTGAGAGCAAAATTGTGCAGCAGACAAGCAGAGCAGGACAAAAGCAGACCCTCATGAGAGGAAACTGTCAGGGGTCTTCTAAGATTTGTCCATCTAAGAGAAGTTCCTCAAGTAGACATTTTTGCCTTTTCTCTGAAAATTCATCTGGCAAAATTCTGCTCCAGGTCTCCGTGCAAAAGAAGAAAGATGATTTTCTTTTCCTTGGACAGGAATGTTCCTGTATTCCTTTCCACCCTTTCACTGATATCTAGAGTACTTCTGAAGATTCAAAGGAATCCACCGAGATCATTGTGTTGACAAAGTTTCTGTGTCAAGCAACAGTGGTTTTCCATTCATTTGGAATTGGCGAGGGGCATTTACTACAAGCTTCCTGTTAGACTGGATCTACTCAAACAAGAACAGGGGTGTTTGATGCATCCCAACCCCAAACAACTTCATCTGACTGCCTGGATGATTGGGTTTTTATACCTCTAGGCACCTGTTTACATGCAGCAGTTACTAATGGAGGCAAGAAAACCTGCCGCTAGAAAATAATGTATTAGCAAATCGAAAAAGTTTTCTGGTCTGTGCCAACAACAGAAACAGCACCCATTCAGGGCAAGTGTTACTCTGGTTGTACAATATTTGAGTTATTTTCCTGTGGTCTGTCTAACCTCTTTATCAGGGTTCTTTTTTTGACAATTTCAGCACATCTGCCTGTGGATCCCCCTCGTTCAATTCATTCTCGTGTGAAATGTTTTTCATGGGGGTATTACGTGAGAGACCTCCAAGAAACTGGTGTCTCCTTCTTAGGATCTTAATTTTGTGTTAGAGAAGCTAACAGTTGCTCCATTCAAACCAACTCATTTGGCTGATTTGGTTCTTAACATGAAAAACAGTTTTACTGATTGCTGTGACCACTGCAGGAAGAGTATCTGAGTTGCAAGATCTTATGGTGGGTCAACCTTATTTCATTTTCCCCATAGACTCAGTTTCTTTGAGAACTAATACTTTTTTCATGTCTAAAGTAGCATCCAAGTTTACTTTAAGTCAAACTATCCATCTCCTTATGGTCTTCCCTGAACCCAAAAGTAAGGGTGGAACGATACTTTATACTTTGGACATCCACAGACAACTCTGGTACTATCTTGACAGAACAAATTCTTTCAGAATTTCTGATCAGTTGTTCATTTCTTTTGAGAATAAGGGCAACCTGTGTCAAAGCAGACTATTTCCAAATGGTTGTCTCAGGCTATTACCTTTCAGTATTCCAACCACAACAAAACTATTCCATGCTGGGTAAAGGTGCATGCCACCAGGGTCTTGGTTCCATATATGGCTTTTTGGAAAGGGTTCAACTCTAGAAGTATTCTAGAAACAGCACTGTGGTCCTCTATACATATTTTTACAAAGGACTTATAAGCTAGATTCCTTCTCCAGGTCTAGGTCAGGCTTTGCTAAGGCCATTCTTCATGGGCTCTTGGATGCTTCCCCTTCCACCACACAAACATTCTAAGCTATGGTAATCTACCTGTATAGTTTAGACTACTATAGCAGTGATCAGTATGATGAATGTAGTACAGTTGTTTAAGTGAAATTATCGTAACAGTAGATGTTTGAATGATCACTACTACAGTAGCTTCTCCTTGCTTTCTTCCCTCCATTCCTCTTACTTTTTGGATGTTTTTAATGCTAGGGTGTGGAAATTTGTTTGTTCTTATCAATGTCCTGTCAAGATGTAGCATCTCTCTCTCTATCTCTTTCGCAATGGCCATGAAAGCTCTAAAGGACTTAGTGCCAAAACTCGTCTTTTTAGTCAGCTTAGATTAAGCTGTCAAATGATTTGTGCATGTGGAAGGTGCCTTGAAGCTTTGGAAGCTGGACAAATGTTATATTCTTAGCTAGATATAACTGATATAGCTTAGGCTTCTGCATCACTGATTATTTGAATATCTATTGATCTGATGTCCATTTTTTCTGCTTCAACCTTTGGGACTTTGATCAAACTCTGAACCAGACTCGGTAATTTCAAACCTTCGGCTCCAGGGCTCTGACTCCTCCCCTACCCATAATTCCATTTCAACTGTCAAATTACCTGCTATCTCATTTGCCAGTTCAACCGAGTGGTCTCAGAGGCTCAGAGTTTGCTTTTTGGATAAGTGCTTTTTTTCACTTTTTAATCCATTAGGGATAAATCAACATTTATTATATATTTATTTGCATTTGTTTGCTGGGAAGGTCCACTGGGCCACGTGAGCCCATTTTCAGTGAGGTCCATGATATTAACAAAACAATACAAGACTTTAGATGTGATATAATTGCTAGTTATAGTTAAGCATACAATTGATTTTATATATATATATTTACAGAACAATGGAGGGTATGCTGTGTTATATAAACACTAATTTAAGCTAGGCACACTAGATTATTAAAATATATGGTGTTTCTCTCCCCCTAAGAAAATGTGTATAGATACATAAATATAATAATCCTTTTCCAAGCTACTTTAATTTTCTTACTATACTAGCGGTTATAGTTGCAATAATTGCTTATAAAGATTTTTTTTCTTTTTGTGTGCTTGAGCAGCATTATTATTTAATAAAGATTTGTAGAGAAGGAAAAAGACAAACATAAAGATGGAAAGATGGTCCAAATTTGAAGGAGCCATCAAAAGACAAGACACCCGAGAAGGGCATTGAAAAGGCCAGAAAACAGTCCCCAGATCCCATAGTCTCAGCGGGTCCAGTGCTGAAAATACTGAAATCTACAGATCCATTCTCCATATCCATTCAGACTCTTGGCTTCGGATCAACCCACAAATTCATTCACCCATTGTGCAACAGCAATCTATGGCTTCATCAAGTGCTTCTTCTAGGTCTGCCTGTTGTTTAAGGAGCCTCAGCAAAGCCAACATCGACAGAACAATGTAGAAGTTCTATTGGATGCCAATACAGTTAGGCATCCTCCTGGCTCTGGCCTGCTTTGAGAAAACCAGGAACTTCACTATCGACCTGTGCTTGTTTAACACTGTTGCAGGTCCATCCTATGGAAACAAAGCCCTAGGATCCAAAAATCTCCAAAGCACCTATGTTGACAATGATAGTGTCATTCACTTTGGTTCTGACTATGACCTAGTCTCTGTGTACTCCGAGTTTCCCAGATTCAGAAGAGTCTGAGCCACATCTTCAGCGCTGATTTCCAGGGAGAGGGTTTGACTCCAAAGTTGTCAGAGCCATCCCTTCGTCTCAAAGAGTTGGTCGTCAGTAGCTCAGCTCTGATATTGGCCTCTGAGCTGGGACAGGTTGGACTTTGGGGTCTTTCTGTACCAGCTTGAAGAGAGAAATCCTCAGCTTCTATCTCTTCCTTGGCATTTGAGGCCTTCCATCCTCTCACATTTTAGGGAAGAGGCACCTCCATCCTTTCCAGATCTGTTTCACCCTCAAACTTGCTCTGCCCTGGATCTGCTTTTTCTTATCTACAGGAACAGTCAGTATCCAAAAGTCTTGGTGTAGTACTCTCTTTGAGTTCTCAGTCTTATTCAGACCCTTCACCAGATATTCCCCAATGACAGATGCACATAAAGCAGACATGTAAATGGAAACACGTGGCTTCATCACCAGAATCCATCACAGAAGGTATAGGTTTGAAGAAAGGGGAAGGTTCCCCCAAGATCCCCTTTTGGAGATGTCTCCTTCAGAGAAATTTTAGAACTGGTCAGACAGAAAGGGCTGTTCCACAGATATGCCCTTCCCCACAAGAATCCGTGTTCCTGGATGTTTTGGAACTGGCTCTTCTACATTCTGTGTGGTCCCTCTCCCCGTGCCCTTATTGATCTATTGGTTCAGTAAGCCTCGAAGGAGACTGATACATATAGCCAAAATCCATGAAATATGACAGGATTCTAGCAGTGCTGAAAGACCAAGAATTTTGTGGATCCTTTTCTGTGAAATCCTTTCAACGCTCTTGAAGGGTTGCCTGCCTGCTGCACTCTGAAGGCAGTTGGGGGGAGTCTAGCCTTACACCATCAAACCTGATGGGCCATCCCTTCAGTCTCTTGGCTGTTAAGGATAATAACAAGAGGATATTCAATACCATTTCTAGCAGTGCCTTAGGCAAAAGCAAGGATTCCTTTAGTGCCACCCAGTCAGTTAGAATCCACAACAGAAGTAATAAAAAGAGTAATTCAGCACTTCCCACCAAATCAGATATGATCCAGTGTCTACTCCAGGTTTTTTTTAGTTACAAGAAAGACAGGGCATCTAAGGCCAATTTTAGCTGTACTCAGAAAAGACAGCTGGATATGCTGTATCGATCTCCAGGATGCCTATTACCACATAAAGATACATGGACAGTCCTCCATGAGATTTCTTTGTTGCCAGCTAGGAGCCAATCATTTTCAGTTCAAACCTCTGCCCTTTGGACTCACCACAGCCTCTGGGTGTTTAACAATTGCATGGAAGCAATAACAGCCTATCTCAGACTGAAAGGGTTCCAGGTGTACCCGTACTTCGACAATTGATTTCTCACCACTTTGATCAGAGATCTGCTAATTCTACAAAGCGACCTTTTACTCCATCTGCTTCACTGGCTGGGCATTACAGTGAACAGATAATAGCAAATTGCTCATGATTCAGAATCTAGAATTATGCCACCTAAACCCTACAACTCATATAGCCAGATTGCCTCTGCACAAGATTCATTCAGTCTAAGTGGCTTTATAAGTATTAACCAATCCATTGTATCCAGCATGCTTAATTCTAAACCTCCCAGAGCTAATGTCCTCAGCCATCATTCTTGCTCCTATGTCAAAAGTTTATATGAGGGTTCTTCAGTGGAGACTCCAAGTCTAATTGTCTCAATGCTATTACTCCCTCAGCACCCAGTGCAGGTTAATCACAGTATGCAGAACCAAATAGAATGGAGAATCATGTCCTTTGCATTGGTGATAGGTCACTCATTCTCTCCACTGTGGCAGTAGTTACCATGGATACTTCCCTTTTGGGATGGAGGCATTACGGAGGGGAAGACCGTTCAAAGTACATGGATATCCCTAAAACTAATCTCTACAGCAGTGTTCTACAAATGGCAGCAGTTCTTTTTGGCATTGCAGGCATTTGCATTTCAAGACTGTGTTCCAGTGGATGTGATTGTAGTCCAGACAGACAGCATGTTAGTGATCTGGTACATCAAAAAACTGAGGAAACCAGGTCTTATCCATTATGTCAAGAGGTCATGAGGTTTTGGCAGTGGGTGATGTCTTCCCATCACTTTCTGCTAGTAACACATATCCTGGATACTTCCAATGTATTAGCCAAGAAATTGAGCAGGGAGTTCCTTTTGCCTCGTGAGTGGTCCCTAATTCAACAGTGGCCAACAAAATCTTCTGTCACTGGGGCAAACCTTGCTATGACATTTTTGCCTCATACCTAACAAGTACAGCAGTTACTTTGCCCTGATCATACACAGGGACATTCACCGAGGGATGTTCTGATCGACAGATGGCCTCTGGGACTGGTTTATGCATTCCCTCTGATGTTCGAGTTTGGGTTATCTGCTTGCAGGTAACCCTCAGTCGGCCTGATTAACAAAGTCTTGGGTCCTGTGTTGGTTGCTGTCCCTTCTTCCATGACGTCAGGTCATCAGGGGTATAAAACATGCAGCCGATGCCATTACATCAGTCTTTCTTGCCGTGCGGTGCCCGAAGCAGAAGCAGTTCGCAAGTGCCGGTCGGCTGACTCTTGAAATTTTTGTTTTCGAGTTTCAGAACCGAAGTCTTCAACTAAAGCTAAGCATCCTGTTGAGGAAACTTTTTCTTGCTCCTCACCGATGTCAGTAAAAGTTAATAATTGCATTACTTGTGGAAAGCTAATACCTCATAAAGATTTTCATCCGTACTGTATTCCTTGCCTAGGCCCTGACCATGACGTACCTTGCTGTCGGTTTTGTGCTTTATTTAATCAGCGCACTATCCGTCGTCGGTATATTTTTGTCTCTAAATATTTTGGTTCTCTGTTTAATTATCCAGAAATGTCGTTGGTTGGCCTTCAGACTACCGGGATTCTGAAAAAAGTCAAAGATAAAGACAGAGACAGGCCGCCGAGGTCCAAAACTGCCAACTATGCTTCTCCTAAGCCAGTCGCCAGTTCGCTGGTACTCAGTCTTTCGCAGCCCCTGATACCCACTTCTTCTGATTCGCAGGCCTCTACTGAGACCCATTCGGCATCCAGTATGCCGCAAGATGCTTCAACTATGAAACCCACAGATGTCTCTACCTTGGATGGGTTCAGAGCCACTGTACAGGCACCGGCATCTGAGGGTGTATTTAGGCCTATGGACTTGCATATTAAACCAATGCTTCCTTCTTCACTTAGGCCTAAACCTCGAACCATGCCTAAAAACTGATACCCAGGCCACATGCTCGGGCCTCAATGCCTAAAAAAACAAATGATAAGAATGGCTGAAGATTTAATAACTCTAATCAGGGGTAGCCAACCCACCTCCCCCTTCTAAGAGGCCTAGGACTGAAGTTGTTTTGAATCTTCTGATCATGATTCAGTTTTTTCTGATTCTTCTGATGATCTGGATTTGCTTTTATCTACTTATGAGGATTCGGATGCAGAGGACTCCGTTCCCTCTGCTTCCACTCTAGAGGATTTTTCTTTTGGGGAAACCTTGCATAAGGCAAGGGAGCATTTCCACTGGAAAAGCCAGGATTTTTCTGATTCAAAAAAGAAGCTTAGGGATTTCTTACTCTTACCTCAGCATAGGCCTTTAGCTATTCCTCCATTACTAGACATTGTTGATGATGCTTTTTCAGAATCTAGTTTGACCCCTGATTCCTTGCTTCCTGCTCCCAGAAAACCTGACAGATACTGCACGGTCCCTGAGTCACACAAGTTCCTTTTTAAAAATCCTGTTGCGGATCCAGAGACTATTTCACAGGGGCCCAAGGGCATTAAGGCTGCTACTGCTAAAAATCCTTCCTCTTCTGATAGAGACTCCAGGGTGCTGGATAGATGGGGTAAGGTCTACACTTCTGCAACTTTGGCCATTAGGGCTTTAAACTGCCAGTTTCACATGTTAAAGTATCAGCAACATGTCTTTGGATTGCTTAAACAGAAAATGATGTTGATTCCTGACTGTGTGGAAAATAAAGAATTACAGGATTTAATGCATTTTATTGAACAAGTTGAAAAACATACTTTGCATTGTGGTTTTGATTCATTAGAGGCCTCTTGCAGGGCTGCTTTTACTGGGTCTGTGCTCAGAAGGCATGCTTGGCTAAAGGAGCAATCTTTGCCTGATCATGTTTAAGCTAAATTTTTGGATGCTCCCTTAAATCAGGACCGCCTGTTTGGCAACAAGGCTGAGGAAGTTCTTAAAAAGATGGAAGATAAAGCTAAATCTATGCAAACTGTCAAATATTTCTTACAAGTTCAGCCTCCTAGATTTAGTAGGCACTGGCCCTCTAAGAATTGGTCCTTTCCAGCCCCTTCCAGGTCTTCTCAAGCCAAACCCAACCCAGACACAGCAAAAGCCCCAGGTTTCAGTCCCAGGGGTCACACAGGACTAAGCAGTGGCGGGCCTCCACTTCCAAATCTAGAAGTAATAAGACTCCCCCCTACGGTAAACTGTCTCAATGACTTCCGTTTAAAATTTCCAAGCACTTATCAACTGACTGCCCCTTTGGGGGGAAAGATTGCTCTTCATGCAAAGAAATGGGAACTCATTACCCAGGGCAAATGGGTTTTAAATATAGTGTTCCAGGGATACACATTTCACTTCCACACATTGCCAACACCAAGCGGGTGGCTGGACCTACCCCCAAATCAATGGGCAGAGGCCCAAAAACAAGTACTTTCTCTCTTAAGCATGGGGGCTATTCAACAGGTACTGGAGAAGGAAACGGGACTAGGTTTCTACCCGAGACTTTTCCTGGTACCCAGAAAAGACAATTCATGGCGTCCTATCCTGGACCTGTCTACTCTAAACACCTTTTTGGAAATTCCAAAATTCAAGATGCTGACTCTTCACCAATTACTTCCTATGCTAGGCAAAGATGCCTGGTTGGCAACACTAGATTTAAAAGAAGCATACCTGCACATCCCAATCAGGGAATCTTGCAAGAAGATACCTACGCTTCAAAGCAGGCTACACGCACTATCAGTTCAGGGTATTCACTAAGTGCCTAGCTCCAGTTATTGCATTTTGCTGGCAAAGAAATATTCAAATATACCCATACCTGGACGATTGTCTAATTCAGGCAGAAGTTCAGGACTTACTTTTGAATCATCTGCCCTTTGTACAAAGGGTTCTAACTTGTCTGGGGTACACCATAAACGAAAAGACATCACACCTGGTACCTTGCCAGCAAATAATATTCGCAAGCTTGAATACAACTTCCCAGATGGCTTACCTCATGCCAGAGAAACAAATTCATTTGACAACCTTCTTCAAACAAGTGGCCACAAAAGCCCTGCTATCTGCAAGACAAATACTGCAAGCCTTGGGGTTCATGGCCTCCTGCATTCTTCTAATTCCATATGCAAGACGGCATATGAGGAAACTACTGTGGTATCTAAAAAGCCTATGGTGTCGACATTCTCAGGATCTAGAAGCAATAATTCCTATCATACATTGCCTACTCCTAGAATTCCTTTGGTGGGCAGAGGCCTGCCACCAAAACAAGGGACTACCTTTCACACCACCCACTGCCACCCAAACCCTAACAACAGATGCTTCAGACTATACATGGGGGGCTCACCTGGCAGGGAAGTGCATTCAGGGCAAAGGGAACCCAAGTCAAATGCACCTGCATATCAATCAAAAAGAAATGTTAGCTGTACAGAATGCTCTGACAGCCTTCAAGGACCACATTCCTCAAGGACAACTTATGGTAAAGATGGACAACACCACTGTTATGTGGTACATAAACAAGCAGGGGGGTACACAGTCTTACCCCCTCTGCAGACTAGCCATGACATTGTGGAACACAGCCTTGAGCTACCAAGTGCACCTACAAGCTCAATGCCTGCCAGGAAAATTAAATACACTGGCAGACGGACTAAGCAGAAACCTCATGGACCCACATGAGTGGAAACTGGAACCAAGGATTTTCAAAATGTTGACAAGGAAATGGGGGAGCCCAGATATAGACCTGTTTACTTCTCCCCAGAACTACCAGTTGGACAAATTTTGCACAAGGACTCCCCACAAGCAAGCCTGGAAAGTGGATGATTTGTCCTTCAGCTGGAAAAACCTATCAGTCTATGCCTTCCCCCCCCTCTGCCTCTGCTCTCCAAAGTACTACTAAAAATCAAACAGGACAAACCAAGGATGATTTTGATTGCTCCAGACTGGCCACGCCAACACTGGTACCCCCTCCTGCACAGTGTGTCAGGGTTATCCCCATGGCACCTGCCTCAGACTCTTTCCCTGTTGTCTCAGCAGGAGAACCAGATTCTGCACCCAGAGCTTCCATCACTGAACCTTGCAGCCTGGCTGATTGCATAATCTCTCCTCTACCATCCCTCACTAAACCTGTGATGGCTATCACTTTAGAGGCAAGGAGGCCTAGTACTAGAAAATCTTATGCTGAAAAATGGAAAAGATTATGTGCCTGGAACCAATCTAAATGGATGAGCACAGCAGCACCCAGTTTACCTCAGATTTTACAATATTTAACTGAGATGCTTCACAAGGGCCTGTCTTTTTCCTCCATTAAAATCCATGCATTTCAGCTCATTATAACACAGAACCCTCCCCTCTTCTCTCATCCACTGCTCAAGCAGTTCCTCAGAGGGACCAAAAATTTGAGACCACCCGGGAGAGCTCCAACCCCAGCCTGGGACCTTAACTTTGTTTAGAAGAAACTCACTCTACCTCCTTTCGAGCCAGCTGCTGCTGCAGACTTAAAATTTCTTTCTTCTAAATCAGCTTTCCTTTTAGCAATCACTTCAGCTAGAAGGGTATCTGAATTAGAGGTCCTTATGGCAGTGGAGCCTTTCATTATCTTTCATATGGACAAGGTGTCCTTCAGAACCAATCCATCCTTCATGCCCAAGGTGGTATCCAGTGTGGCTCTTAATCAGTCTATTCATTTGCCAACCTTCTTTCCCAATCCACAGAACAAAGGGGAATGGATACTGCATTCCTTAGATTTGCACAGAAAACTTAGATTCTACTTGGAGAGGACTAACCCTCAAAGGAAATCTGAACAACTGCTGGTGGCATTTGCTACAGGGGCAGAGGGGAAGGCTATTTCAAAGCAAACCATTTCTAAATGGATAGGCCATTGCATTCATTTCTGCTATAAGCACCATGGAAAACCTATCCCCCAGGGGATCAGACCTCACTCCACCAGGACTGCATCTACCTCTACAGCCTTTCTCAGAGGCATCCCTACCAGGGACATCCTAGAAGCTGCTACCTGGAGTTCTGTGCATACTTTCAACAAGCATTATCATTTTCCAATTTTTTTTTCTAAATCCAGAGCTGGCTTTGCCACTGGAGTCTTGTAGGGTCTTATAGCTGGTCCTAATGCTATCTAAATTCCTCCTCCCAACCATAGCTTTGGGAATCTACCCAAATGTAATGACTGCAACAGTGAAACATGAAGAACATAGTACAGTTGTGTACACTTACCATAAATGTAGATGTTTGAGTGTATTCACTATTGCAGTCCTGGTTACCCTCCCTCCAGCCCCCTAACTTCTTTTGGCTATACCTCTACTTTCCCTTACTATGCTTAAAAGCCTTTTTGGTGTATTTGCTTTTTGATTGGAGGTATATAATTTTATTTTTATATTTAATTGCTCTCCATTAGAGGGGCACCTGACATGTGGGGCAAGAAAAACTGATGTAATGGCGTCAGCTGCATGTTTTATACCCCTGACGACCTGACATCATTGAAGAAGGGGCAGCAACTGACGCAGGACCCAAGACTTTGTTAATCAGGCCAACTGAGGGCTGCCTGCAAGCAGATAACCCAAATGTAATGACTGCAACAGTGAATACACTTGAACATCTACATTTATGGTAAGTGTACACAACTGTACTTTTCTACTAATTATGAAATTCATTCAGAAAGCCAGAAGGGTCAAGACAAAGGTAATCCTCATTGCCCTGTACTGTCCTTGACAGGTTTGGTTCTCATATCTTTGGTCTGAACTGATCTGGCCATTATAGATTGTGACTTACATGCCATGTCTGAGCTCTCATTCTTCTGGGCATCCTTTCCTGGACTTAGGCTTCCTTAAATTAACCGCTTGGTTATTCTAATTCTAATGATGGCCAGGGACACCAGGTTTGCAGATCATGTTGTTCATATTCTTTCTGCTTCACAGAAATCTAGCACCAGAAGTGTATATCCAAATAAATGGAAAATATTTCTTTATTGGACTGTAGGGAAAGGTTTGGATCTGTTCTCAGGACCCCCTTCCCTCTATTCTAGAATTCATTACTTATCTTTTTCAAAAAGTTTCTAGTTTTTCAACAGTTAACTCAACACCTAACTGGTGTGGAATTTTGCACCTCTAGCAGCCTTCACACATCCTGTATTCCAGAGCATTTTCTAACAAACTTAAAAAGGGTAAGATAAACAAAAGTAAATATTTTGTGAACAATAAAAGCTATTAAAATTGCACACATATCAGTCTTATAAATAAGAAATATTCCTTGCAGTGATAAGTCAGTGCATTCTTAGTCATTCCATAAATGCTGTAATATATTATAATGCCCAAAATTATATTTTTGCTAACAATTTGTCATATCATGGAAACTGTAAATCCAAAAAAAGAGAGTTTCAAACCACGAAGCAGAAAAGCTCAGCAAAAACAGGACCCAGAAGCACCAAATATGTAAAACTAATAGTTGTTTTAAAATACCATGGAAACTGTATAACTTAAGACATATGCTGTTAAAACGTTTTTGTTTACCAGACTTAGGTTTTACATGACAACAGGAAATTCCTCTTTGAGTGTATGTTTATTTAGATATTAACAGAAATATGAAAACATATGTTTAATTGTATAATTAGCTGTATAACACTGAATATTTCTCAAGACTTGCAACCTACAGTGCAAATTGAAAGGAATGTTTTCTTCAGCAGCATTCAAAGTTTCATCTGATGTCATGCTACAGTTTATAAGTCACTTGTTTTATGAAGTATTAAGTACACATGGAAATATTGATTATTTTTATAATTACTAACAAACAGCTAGTAATATATCAGGTACAGTATAATATAAATGGGCATTGACAATGAATTTATATGTATCCCACCATGACATATCACACCATACCCCACAATAACATGTAGGGCTCTCTGTTATAAAAATATGAATAATAAGGGATGAACAGTGATTAATTTCTCTACAGTTGGGCATCCTAGATTAATGGTCTTGGTGTCATTTTCTTACCAATTCCTTGCACATTCTAATGCTGCCTTTTATTATTTGGTAAGTCACTTAGTAAATGAAGTCAGACCCAAAAAATTTCTGGATACCATAAGGAAGGAGCTATGGGTGTGAACTGGAAGTATGCAAAAAGGTGTTATAGTCGTTCAGCTGGAAATCCTATCCAGTTTTCACATAGGCCACAATGAGACTCCTCTAGCTTTTTTAAAACTTGTGTAAGGCATTCCTTAAAGTAAATTTCCATCTGATGTTGTCGATTTTTATTCTATCCTCAACTATTGGGGTCGGATCTGAACCGTCTGATCCGAATTGGCCATTGCTAAAGCTTGTTGCAACCAAATCTCTCGAGCTTCTCCCTTACCCACAGTGCACCTCCCCCAAATACCTCAGATCTTTTTTGCCATTTCTAGCTAACAGATGTGGTCTACCATCTCTCTTGATAAGTAAAACATGTTTTGCATTTCTATGTTTTTTTCTTCTAAATTGTTAATTTGTATTGCTGTATTTCTAATTTCCTTTCATACTTGGTGCTTCTCAGATACTGTCTTTAGTATCTCTCTTTCCTTATGTCTCGTAGCTCTTTCCTTACCATTGTTGATATTCCCTTACCCTATCTTCTTGCTAGTTTAAAAAAAAAACCTTTGTATGTCATGCTTATTTATTCTATATAATTCCTTCTGACTGTGTTGTTGTGTTGTCATTATTGGTCTTCATTGTTCATTATGGCTGACAAACCTGCAGGTTTTAAAAAATGTGTTAAGTGTGGGCATAAATTGTCAGTTTCTGAAACACGCAGTCTTTGTGTTTGTCTGGGCCCTCTTCATTTACAAGAGGATTGCTCAATATGCCATGACTACACTCCTCGCGCACTTACAAGAACAAGTTGATTTTGAAAGGTCTCATTCCTTCATCCTATGGAGAAGCCATATCTGAGTAGCCTAAACCAAGATCGTCGTCTTCAAAATCTTCTACTTATGACTTTTCAAGAAAGAAAAGTCAAAAGGACCCGGTCTTGACCTCGGATCCGAAAAAAGTGAGTGTGCAGGAGCATGCTGCTTCACCGGGTTCTACAAAATCTAAGCAGACCAGATCTAACCCTGGCAAAGTCAGATAAGAAGAAAGTAAAACCATCAGACCCTACCTTATTGGATCCAGTGCCAGTAGAAGTCATAGAGATGCCTTTACTTCCACGCACCAGATACTCTCCACCCTTGAATCCATTTCCTTACAGGCTGCCATCACCCTTCTTATAAAGACCAACGTCTCCATCTGTACATTCCATTAGTTCTTGCAGAAGCCTCACAGAAGATGTGGAGAGAGTGGTTCATAGGTTGATACTAGGCTATCGGCCCTAGGGCCTATACAAGCCTAGCCATAACAATTCCCTGGCTATTTCTTCCCACACTATTTACTTCCCTGGAACTCTGTCTAGCAGGGCGACTGACGTGATCCCCAGGGTGAATTTCCTTTCTCCCATCCAATCGTCAAGGTTCCTTTTGAAGAGGGCCAAAGAGGCGCTCTGCTTGACTTGTATGGGCAGTCTATTGTAGAATCTGGGGAGTCTCTGGGTCAGGTGGTGAGGAAGATCCACTCGGCGCAGGGACAGATTAGTTTTCCTTTGGTGCCTCCCCATCTGGGTCAGGTTATCTGTCCCTCCACAACACCTCCCTTGCAAATTCCTTCTTTGACACCTTCTGTTGCTTCAGGGTCCCAGGGTTCTGGTCCGAATCTGTCAGTCTCACAACCCAGGATTTCCGTATCCTCTGATCCAAGATGTTCTCTGAGAGCTTAGGTCCACTCGAATCTGGAGAGCTCTTGGAAACAAAGTCTGCCTGTCGTATCTGAGGTGCAGCATTCAACTCTGAAGTTTTCAGAGCCATCTCTGCTCCTTGGAACCTAAGCACTAGATAGTTAGGCTCCGGCTTCCACCTTGGGGTTATTGTCATTGGAGCTGGTGGGTGGGGTGACGACTCAGAAGCTCGTCTTCTCTGGTCTGAACCCTTCTTCTGATCCTTCAAGCTCTACCTTTAAGGCTGCAAAGAGAGTTTTCTCTGCCTCTGTAGATCTGATGGAACGTTGCCCCTTGGATCCTAGACATTCTACCATGATGTCACAGTATCAAGGGCCTCACCACCTTTCTCCACAGGGACATTCAGAAAAATTGAGTACCTCAATTTCAGTCCTTCTAGTTCTTTGAACTCTAGGCTGGATGGCTGCAGCAATAACTTTAGTTCCACCAGCCAGGTTTTACATGAGGAACCTACAGTGGATGCTAGCTGCTCAATTGTCAATCCTTTATCAATCAGTGTCATACCAGATAAGAATTACCCAGATGTGCAAAAGAGATCCAAGTTGGTGGATTCAATGCTACCAAATACTTTTCCCAACAGCCCAAAGCCATAGTGACCATAGATGCTTCCCAGGTAGTGTGTGTGTGTGTGTGTGTGTGTGTGTGGGGGGGGGGGTTGTCTGGGAAAGACAGTCCAGGGCGCTTGGTTCTCCAAGGAGGCCAATTTGCACATAAATGTCCTGGAGATGAGAGCAGTACTCTTAGTGTTGCAGGCATTTCAAAATGCTGTCCCTTCTGGGACGATTGCGATTCAAACAGACAACATGCCATTTGTATGGTGCATCAACAAACAAGGGGGAACCAAATCCTACCCATTGTGTCAAGAAGCTCTCAGGGTCTGACAATGGGTGATCTCTTTCAACCGCTTTCTATTAGCAATGCACATTCCGGGGAAATCCAGCATGGTAGCAGACAAACTGAGCAGGTGCATTCTTCTTCCTCACAAATGGTTCCTGAGGCCAGCCTTACTGAGACCTCTATGCCTCCTCCAAACAACAAATGCAACAACTACTTTGCCCTAATTCCTCTACAGGGGAAGTCATCAAGGGATGCTGTACTCCACAATTGGCCCCCCGGTCTTCTCTATGCTTATCCACCAGTTCCATTGATTCCAAAATTTCTGCAGAAAGCTGCCAGGTTCAGAGTAATCCTCATTGCACCCTACTGGCCTTAACAAAGTTTGCTTCCCTTTCTCTGGCCTCACCTGGTTCAACCACTGTGGAACCTAGATCCGACTCCAGACCTCCTGTCTTACCCAACAGGTATGATGTATCCAGATATACCACACCTCAAGCTGACAGCTTGGCTTCTCCAATTCCATTAGTAGCCAGACAATCCATGCTCTCTTCACCTGTTTGCCATATAATTTTTTTTCCCTGTAAACCCTCAACAAGAAAAATATATTCCAGTAAATGGAACAGGTTTATTATTTGGGCATAACAGCACAATGTTGACCCTTTTTCAGTCCCTATAAATTACATTTTGGACTTTCTAGCGCAGTTATTTCTAAACAGTGCTAGTTCTTCAGCCATTAAAGTGCAGCTGGCAGCAATTTCCAATTACTACATTGGATTTAATATCTCCGCCGTAGCTTTTCAAAAGTTGAGCAAGGCATTCTTAAACGTTACACTCCTCCTAAGCCCTCCTTTTAAAGATCCTGCCCCTCCATGGGTTTTAAATCTGATGCTGCAGTCTCTCACACAAACCCATTTTCAACCAGCAGCTATGTGTCCTTAAATATCTTACATGGAAGTCAATCTTCTTGGTTGCCATTACTTCTGCATGAAGGATCTCTGAGATCCAAGCATTATCCTCTAAACCCTCCAGACTTAATTTTCCATGAAGATAGAGTGATCTCATGTACTAATCTGTCATTTCTGCTGAAGGTGATGTCAGAATCCAATATTAATCAAGCCATTAACTTACCAGTGTTCTTTCCTAAGTTTGCCAACAAAGGAGAATGTGTCTCGCACTTACTGGATGTTCATAGACAGTTATGCTTTTGTTTGTATAGGACTGAGAAAATGAGAAAAGCTGACCATTTGCTCATGTCATTTTCTTGAAGTATTTGGTAGGATTGAAAAACAGTTTCTAAGATTACGTTATCAAAGTGGTTGAAAAATTGCATTTCCTTCATTTATACTAAACTTGACATTACACTTCCACATTCCTTGAATGCACACTTCACTAGATCCATGGTGACTTTCACAGTCTTTCAGTCAAGAATGTCTGTGGATGATATATGTGCAGCAGCAACTTGGGCTACTCCCCATACCTTTGTCACTCATTACAAATTGGATCTCGTCTCCAAAGGCAGGGAATCATTTCATTCTTTGCTCAGGAATATCCTTCCTTGAGTCCACCCTGGAAACAGGTAGCTAGGAACTCTGTCCCAATAACTGAGGATAGAATGAAAATTAACAGCTTCAGATAAAGAAGTTATGTACTCACCATAATGTTCCTGCTGTGTTGTCCATTTTCATTTTTCCTCCACTCCCCTCCCACCAACACCCATCACTTTTGGAGAAACGAGTGTTTACAGAATCCCTGTATAATTTTTTTTTTATATATAACTTCTACATATGATTTCTCCACTAACCTCTTTCATCCTTTACTCTATACTGAGCAGCAAACGAGATTTGAGGTGTTTGAGGGAGGTGCATTGTAGGTAAGGGAGAAGCTCAACAGATTTGTTTGCCAGGAGCTTTAGCAATGGCCAAGTCGGATCAGGTGGTTCAGATCTGAACCCAATATTTGAGGAAGAATGAAAATGGACAGCACAGATGGAATGTTATTGTGAGTACATAAATTCTATTTCTTCACTATCAAATTCGAGAGACTGTTCCTCCATGGGACATAATGGTGATGGTTCAAGCTATCACACAGTCCCCCTTTGAATCAGCAGATTCAGTGTATTTTAAGTTCTTAACATGGAAAGTGATTATTTTGTTTGCAGTCACGTCTAAGAGAATTTCAGAACTCCAAGCTCTCTCATACAAAGTTATTTGTTTTTTCCACAATAAAAAGTGTCAGGACCCAGAAATGGCAACTAGTCCAACTTTATTCATTAAAACAACCACAATTAGTGCTTTCGTCTGTGATAAACAGACTTAATCAGATGAAATATACTTGAATACTCTACCATATTTAAAACACATTGCATCATCATGTTACTTCCAGTGCATCCCATTTAAAGAGCCCACACACAATTCTAAGCATTGTGTAACGCATCACATAATACTAACAAAACCACTTAAAACTTGCTTAGAAAAGATGAAAAATTAACAACTAAACAGCCATTAAAATAATTATTAACAAATATATGTATGTACGTTACACGTAAAAACACTCCTCTCTGAAAAGCTTTAAGCTTTAAAACTGTCTGAACAGATATCAACTCATTTAACCATGGACTCGCACTTGCATTACATTTTAATTGCCACAGCAGTTCATTTTTATCCAGTTGCAACCCCAAAGAACCACTCCTTGGATTTTCAGTCAACTTCTCCAAAACAGCAAATTTAAAACCATGTATAGGATGAAATTTAATATGCCTAGCCAAATCATGTGTTTCTTGTGCTTTAGAAATAGCATGCACATGTTCCTTTATCCTATCTTTTAACACCCTTTCCGTCCTGCCCACATAAAAAGTGGTGCAAGACTCACATAGGACTGCATACACCACTCTTTTTGTATTGCAGTTATAATTACCTTGTATTTGATACGTCTTCCCATTGATAACAAAAACCTGGGTACATTTTATATAGGGGCAAGCTCTTGATTGTCTGAGGAAGAAATAACAGGCAATTCCAGGAAATTTTTTAAGGTTTTATCTCTCCTGAAAATTATTGTTGTCTTGTCTCCTAACTTGCTACCCAACTCATGATCTTCCCTAATAATTACCAAATTTTTCATAATTATTCTTCTAACCTCTGCTTGATCTAAAGAAAAAGTGGTGATAAAGGATCTCTTGTACTTGTCAATCAGACAGGTTTTTCATAAGGACAAAAGTTTTTCTAAAATCAAATCAGTCTTTCATCCCTAAGGTGGCATCCAAGTCCAACATAAACCAAACCATTCATTTTCCTGCATTCTTTCCGAAATACTCTAACAATGGAAAATATGCATTGCATTTATTTAACGTTCATAGACTTAGATTTTAATTACATAAAACTAAAAACTTAGGCAATCAGACCAAGTATTCATTGCATTCTGTAAATCTAAGCTAGGACAAGGAGTTTCCAAGATAACCCTTTCAAGATGGCTATCAAGCTATATATCTTTTTTTATGAGACAATGTGCCTAAATCTTTCTAAAAATGACATTCTACATTGTCTGCAGTGCATGCCTTTGTGTCCCACTATAAATTGGATGTACAATTCAGAGCTCATTCCTCCTTTGGCTCTGCTGTACGCAGGAACATCCTTCTTTAATCCCACCTGGGAAATCATGCAGCTAGGGATTCTGGCCCAAAGGTTGAATTGGATAAAAATGGACATCATTGGATTATCACGACAGATCTCTGTTGTCCTATTTTCATCTGGTTCAGCATCCCTCCCACCATCCCCCTTCCAAGTTATCACTTACAGCTCATAGGAGAATAGTGCAGTCAATGTTAAGGAGTGATAGGCCAGTGAGTTTCCATATGATAGAGCAATGGCATAGGATGAAATTGAAGGGAATGTGCAACAGAAAGATGCTGTAGATCTTTTTATAGAATGCCCACAGGAAACGGAAAACAAAAAAATGTGCCCTCTTTTTAGAAGAAAATGAGCTAAGAGAAGAGTTAATTGACTTAATAGAGATAGATAAGACATATTAAGATCAATGAAAGAAATAGACTGCACAATGTCAGTAAAACCCAAAAAGTCAGAAGTTTGATAAAACAAACAAACACAGTAATTAAGACTGTCCATAAAAATCCATGCGATATAACGGAAGTAAATAGGATATATTACTGTGCAGCTAAGTTAATAACTGATAAAGTTCTACCACAACAACACAGGGTATTGAGAGAAAGGAAGGAGAGAAATTGAATACCATCATGGAAGTATCGAATAGAAAAAACTATAAAGCAATTAAGACTAGAAGTGTCACTGTTAGAGAAGTATAGAAGAGGGAACAGATCAACAAAAATACTTAGAAAAATAGATGCCATAAAAGCAATGTGCAGTGTTAGAACAGATCAGGATCCGTCATGCACTATTACAAATAAACTAAAAATCTCAGCACTAGCAGAAAAACTTAGAAGATACACAGATAAATACAAAGGAAAAATACAGAATAAGCGATTGATGACCCAAAAATGTTTTATAGAGAATTGGGAAACAAGGTAAAAGGAAAGACCACCAAAAAAAAGAAATAGATATGTTTCGGAGAAGTATTTATGAAGATCCTGTGGAACATAACAAAGATGCTAAACGGATAGAAGAAGTTAAAGAAAAATAAGAAATTTAAAGGTACATGATATGAAATGGGATGAAGTAACAGCGAGAGAGACTGAAACAAAGTTAAGAAAAACCTTTAATTGGAAAACCTCAGACCCAGAGGCAGGTCCTAACTTTTGGTTAAAATCATTAACATTTTTGCACGAAGATTAGCCATGAGTAAGAACTATTTTTATGCGCACCCCGAACAAACTCCAACGTGGCTAACAAGAAAAACAGTGCTCCTAATTGAGTGAACCTGCAAGCTACCCTAAAAAGTATAGACCAATAACCAACGATGTACAAGTTATACACTGGAATTGATGTCGACAGGTTATAGTCATTTAGAAGAAAACTCAGCTATGGAAATAGAACAAAAGGGCAATTAAATAAAGTCATAGTGGAGAACTGTAAAAAGGGGAAGAATCTAAGAATGGCATGGAGTAACTACAAAAAAATGTGATAGTATCCCACATTCATGGATAAAAGAGTGCTTATAAATGTATAGGAAACACCCTACACTGATCAGCTACATTACAGTGACCATGAAGCAGTGGTAGACCACTTTGTAATTAAGCCATGATGAAGGACAAATTATTATCCCAGGTATAAAAATTCAAAAAGAGGTTATTCCATGATGACTCTTTGTCTCTGCTGCTATTCTGTCTTGCCCTTAAACCATTAAGCTGTCTACTTAACAGCTTAGCCCGTGGTTATAATTTGGCTCCTAGAAAACAACAAAGTGTAAAGACTTCTCATCTTCTCTTTGTTGATGATTTAAAGCTGTATAGCTCATCAGATCAGGAACTGAAAGCACAACTGCAAGTTGTCAAAACTTTTTCAGGTGATGTAAGAATGCCATTTGGTTTTGATAAATGTGCAAAAGCAACCTTTAAAGCAGGAAAACTGCAGCACCAAGATAACATCAGTTTGGGACAAGAATGTGATATAAAAGAACTTGAGCAAGAGAGAGTGTATAAATATTTGGGAATTGACAAAGGATCAGCAATAAAACATGAACAAATGCGGATAAAGGTTAGTAAGGAATACTTTACAAGACTTAAATTAATCCTGAAAACAGAGTTGACATTTAAGAATAAAATTCAAGCTGTAAACCAATTTGCTCTTCCTGTCCTAACTTAGAGTTTTGGAGTGACTGACTTGGCCTCAAGTTTTGAAACATGACAATAAATCTAAGATGACTTCTCTGCTTAGTCTAGCATAAGTATATTGGCATCAAACGAATGGAAATCAAACTAGTAGAAGATAAAAACAGGTTAGCAACTGAGCGTGCCAGAAAACAAAGAATATAAGGTGAAGGACAAGATGAGAAGGCAAGAGATCTGGAAAATGCATAAATATGGTTGCAAATATAGAACACTTCTGGAAGAACCTCATGTTGATCAGGATCAAATGCAGGAATGGTTAAGGAGAGGTGAATTCAAACCAAGAGATGAAAGGTTAATATTGACGGCCCAAGCTAGTAGGCTACATACACATTGGTTTACAAAGTCCATAGAACATGGGGGAGAAACAGACAAATGTAGGTTTTATAAAACAGATTTGGAAATAGTTGCACACCTTGTTGCTGGTTGTGACATACTAATGGCAGAAGGGCTGTATACTGAAAGGCATAATAATGTGGCAAGACTGTTGCACTGGGGATTGTGCAAACATTATGGTATTAAAGTGGCTAAAACACTGGAAACATGAGCCACAAAACATCATAGAAAATTATGAAGTCTACAATACATGGAGTCACCCACCACCAACAATTCAAATGACAGATGTTAGAAAACTGGATGTAGTGGTCCATGAAAAGAAGACAGAAGTAGCATTGATCATTTAAATTGCCACACCCAGTGACTACAGTGTCTTGCCTACACAGAGTCCTAAAATGTCAGGATTTGCAGGCAGAAACGAGAGCAGTGTGGAAGAAAGATGCCCAGACAGTTCCATTAGTAGTAGGAGCAATGGGTTTTATGAAAAAGAATCTACGATCCTATTTAGATATGTTGCCAATACATGTATCCCCATATGAATTGCATAAGGAATCATTACTGGACACACTGGGGGTGCTGCGAAGATCACTTCTGGTTGACATCAAAGATTGAAACAATACTAATTTCATGAACTTTAAACCTACTTTGACTTAGGAATGGGGTCCATTCCCCTCATGGTATTAGAAACCCAAAAGGCTTAGAGAAATTAAAAAAGTGAGAATAGGTAGCATCTACCGGAGTCTACTTGTCTGTAACCTCAGCAGGTTAATTGGCATGTCATCAAACTGGTATGCTTGTATTTCCCTTCCTATTCAATTATGTTTTATCTGTTTGTAATTTTATTACTTATTAGGTATGTTTTACATGGGACAAACTCAAGTTGAGACAATTTGACAGTTGAGAGGGAATTATGGGTAGAGTAGGAGCTAAAGCCCTCGATCTGAAGGTTTGAAGTTGCTGAGGCTGGACTGAGTTCAGTCAGAGTCCCAAAGGTTGAACCAGATGAAAATAGGACAGCACACATCTGTTGTTATGATAAGTTCATAACTTTCATTTTTAATGAATTTACTTACACAACTGTACTTTCCCTGACTGTGGTATGAAAAATGGATGAAAGATTGGGACATGGTATGGAAAAGGGACTCTAACATTCAGTACTTACCATGAGCTTAAGAATGTGGTAGGTGAGTCTCAGCTGTTTCCCTAGTTATCTTAAAAGTAACCGCCCTGATATCAGAGTACTTAATGCTGTCATTAATTTGATTTCTTCACCCATATCAGCACAGGCCTTATAATCTTACCTTTCAAATTACTCAGCCTCCAATCCTTATTGCTCCACTGCAGTACGTTCTTCTATACTCACCATTTTACTTTGGTTCAGCAAAGTAAGACTGCCCTGCCTGAAAACATAACTTGACTATGACTTGACAAGTCGTGTCTTGTATTCCACATGTCTAAGGCCAGGGAGCAGTTCATTCTGTAAGGCAGTTGTCCATATCTGCAGTATTTCCCTAACAACTGTCTATATTCCTTACAGTTTCAACTTTACTCTAAGTCGATCTTTGATTAAAGTACCAGTTCCATGTTATAAAAAAAATTTCCATTGTGTGATGAACATATGTTCCTTAGCTAAATATGTTCCTTAGCTAAAACATTCTCATCATGATGGCTTCTGTCCTAAATGTAGTACAATGACAGCTTCTTACCTTTTAATTAATCATATAATACCTGGCATGGAATAAGATTTTGACTACATCCTACTGAGCAAGTTTGTCAGCACCTATTCCTCTGGATTTCAGATATTGGCTAAAACCTTATCCATCCCTTAGAGCCTTTTGTATGCAATGCCAGGAATTATTTCTGGATGATAATACCATATCCTAGCTCCATCTAACATTTTGCCCTTAACCATAGAAACCACAGCAGGAGACCTCTGTAAAACCCAATGCTTAAACCATAATAGTGTACTCTAATACAGGTCTGGACAACATGGATATGCAATTTCCAAATGTCTCTGTGGCCAGCGTGGTAGATATGGACATAACGAGACAATGTAGCAGTTGTCTAGTTCTCAGACAACCATTTAATCCTTAAAGGAACTAACACAGCATGCTAGGGATGTTCATACACAACTTTATTGGAGGCAAAAATCTCACTTAAAACCAAGGTTGTCAAGAACACACAACTATGCCCACCACACATACCGCTCACAACACACATAGACATTCTTATGCTGAGGCATTTAAAAGAAACTTTCCCAAACCTTAAAGATCTATTACCCTGTAAATGGCAATGACTGTCTTTGGCTATCTGAGAAGCACACACCAAAAGTAGCTCCAAATACCACACACATGCCTACACCCAATAGACCCCCAAGATCAAAGGCCATAAGACAAGCAAACACTTTACCTAGAACACTTGTCATAGGGGATTCCATTGCATGACACAGATGCCCATTCACCAGACTAGACAAGGAGAAGATAATGGTTTGTTGCCTGTCTGGAGCCAGGGTGTGCAATACCATGCACTTAGGTCATCTCAACCATATCTCTCAACCTGGGAACATCAAAAATCTGGACAAGGCCCATGAAAAATAGGTACAAATCTGTACGCTGATTAACATAAAATGTGCATACATAATTATGTAACCCCACCCACTCCGATGGAGTTGTGGGATACCAACTTCAAATGCAAACTAAAGAACAGACAACCAAAATATGGCACCAGAGTCCCCCTGCAGCCATTCCAATGTCCCATTACCTGGCTATTTCGACCCATTTACCATAAACACTAGTGTGCATACTGCTTACCTTCTACAGAGATTATTTGGATTTTATTTTTACATTTTATAGCACAATGCACAAATGCTAATAGACATCTGCTAAACAAAGCTATACTGTCTCACAATGAAAACAGACTTAGCATTAAAACTTCTCTGCCCTTGAAACTCACATTAATTGAAACTGCATTGAAACCCACACCACATCCAAAGAAAATGCATCTGGCCAGTGGTGGATAAAGATTACCTTTGGGCTGTTTTCAAATTATAAGCCCTTCACACAAAACAAGAAACTTACATGTGTTATTTGATACACATTCCTGACTCTTAAATTATAGTCCTTGTGTAATATGGCACACTTGTTAGACTTAGAATGTATTTTAAATTTATTGTTTGAACATTTTTCCAGTAGGCAATGAAAATAAATGCATGAATCAATAATGACAAAACTGCCCAATTCAGAACATTTCCATCATAAAAGTCTACTTACACACACACACATATAAATATATATATATATATATATATATATATATATATATATATATATATATATATAATAAATAGAATGACAATAGTGTAAGCCATGAGCATCTTGCACAGCTTCTTGAACTTATTTTCAATTTCAGTTTTTTGCTTGACTTACTCGGATTTGTGTTATCAGACTAACTCTGATTTGTGTTATCAGACTAACTCAATAGCTGTAAATTCTGACAGCTGGCAGGCTGTTTCACGGAACTAACGTCATGGGGCACATGATGATGTCATCTCAAAATGCCGAAAAAAAAAAAATTAAAATTAAAAAAGCCAGGAAATTCAGAAATGAAAGGGTGCCACTCAGGAGTCGTGGCACCCATTATTTGAACTCCAAAACTCTGTAAAAAAAAAAAAAAAACGAATAATTCAGTGCAGTTGGGAGGTATGACTGCCACCCATGTACCAATATGATTGTCATAGTCTATGTGGGTGTAAATGACCTGAGATCTCTTGGAATATGTGTCATAGACAGGTATGTGCATTGCATTGAGCAGCATTCTACCTTCACCAAGGATGTTGCCACAGCATGAACAAAAAAATGATTGATGTTTAACAACTGGCTTGGTTTCTTGTGTCATTCCAGGGAGGTTAAATATCTGTCAGCATGCATGGGAGGACATGGTCAACAGACCAGTTTTCTTTCCTAAGGATAATCAGTACGTATCCCCCTGGATTTCAGATATTGGCTTAAACCTTATCCACCACCCCCCTTAGAGCCTTTTGTAGGCAATGCCAGAATGGCAACCCTTCCAACATAAAAAAGCTAGCTTAAGGTGTTACTATTCAGTGCTAGGAGCCTCAACAAGACACTCCACACCCTACATCTGTGCTCCTCACTCTGGAGAATGTAGACATCTGTGATGTTACCAAGACTTAGTTTAAAACAGCAGAAAACACAGTGCCTTTCACATATTTAGTCCAACAACAGCACAGACAGGGACTAAAAGTAGAAGTGTCTTGATCTACATCAGCAACAAATATACCATATGCTAGTGATACCCTTTTCATGGGGGACTTAAACTATTCCTCTATCGACTGGGAAACATACACTGCCTCAAACAGACAGGCACAATGTTTCTTGGACTTTAACACAAATATCCTGGACTAGATAGTGTTTGCTCCAAACAGAGGTTCAAACATACTGGACATAGTACTTAACCAACATGGGAGAGTGCTGTACCCCTTCCTGTGTCACGTTCTCATTAGTGAGGTCTGATTACAAAGCGGTTTCCTTCTAAATAAAAATCAACATGGAAATCCAAACTAAACCTGTAACAGTAACTATTCTAAAGGAGACTACATACTACTGAGCAAGTTTGTCAAAAGTCAGTACCCCTCCAAACTCGATATCATAGCAGCCTAGGCAGAATTTTTCACAGAAACCCTGCACAAACATGTAAATGGCATGGCTGCATAGAGGCTGCATGTACCTACCAGAAATAAGCCCATAACAAACATCAAAAACTGCACTGGTGGAATCCTTAGCTAAACAGGGTATATAACAAAAGGAAAAAGTCATGGCCAGAATTAGAAAGAGCAACTTTCTTAAAGACAAGAGCTCACTGATTAAACTAAACTAGAAACTTAGAGGGCTAATTAAGTCCAACAAGGCCAATTGCAAGGTCAGAATAGCCTCTCAGGCTAAGGACACCCACAAGGACTTCTTCAGCTATGTCCAAAGCCTGAAAGGTAACACACAGCAATGTGCTGAACTGTTGGTAAATGGCACCACCTTTACTGAGCAGGGTGACATAGCAAATCTGCTGACTGACAAATTCAACTGCAACTTAACCCCCCACCCCCACACTACCCCTTGTGAAATCCCTTCTAGCATATCTCCCCAACCGTCAGCAGGGAGTAGGTCCTGGCAGGTCTCATTAAGGTCACAAACATTGCCTCAGTGGATCCTGACAGTCTTCCTGGCTGCTTCCTACATAATTTAAAACATGGCCTATCAGGACCAGTCGAGGCACTACAATGCTCATCCCTATTAACAAGGGTGGTCCATCAACTGACCCCAGAAACTACAGTCTGACAAGTGTTATATGCAGTCCCATGGAACAAATTATCATAGAAATGATCAGCAAGAACATTGGCAACCATCAGACACTGGACCTATCCCAGTTTGGCTTTGTCAAAGGAAGGTCTTGCTTACTTAACCTGGTAGATTTCTTTGAATGGTCACCTAGGCAATGGATGAGGGTAAAATGGTGCATACTGCCTACCTTGACCCCTGGGTAAGGCATTCAGTAAAATTCTTAACTCAGATATTGTTAACAAACTCACCAAACTAGGCATAAATCCCTACATAAATTGATGGATTGCCAGCTAGCTCACAGACAGGACCCAGGAAGTCAGGATTGGAGAGACCACCTCCAAGAAGAGGCCACTCACCAGTGGAGTACCTCGGGGCACCATGCAGGGTCCACTGTTGTTTAGCATCTACTTCTCAGAAGTCAAAGCTAATGTCAGGGGCCTCCGTCTCACCAAGTTTGCAGATGACTATAAATTGGAAACTATCATATATTCCCCCCATGCGACTAACGTTCTGCAAAAGGGTTTAACACAAACAAACAACTGTTGTCAAAGCCATAGATTAAAGCTCAATGCCAAGAAGTGCATTATAGTTCCTTTTGGGAAAACATCACCTAAACTAATTACTCCATCGATAAAATATACACAAGACTTGACCTGGTAGTTAGGGATCTGAGAATATATGTATACAGTAATGTGGCCTTCAGCCAACTAAGGTAGTAAGAAATTAGTCTGTGTCATCCAAGTTATAACTAAGGGTGTGGCATCCAGGTCCAAGGAAGTACTTTAGTCAGCCCTTATCAGACCTATAATTGAGTTAATTTCCCCCTTCAACATGTGCCTGACCAAACATTTGCAAAACTTGTAACACTCACACAGGTTCTTCACCAGGAAAATCCAGAGTATTAATACACTGTCCCACACAGATTGTCTTAAGGCCCTGCCTGTATACTCAGTCTCCTACAGGTTACTGAGAGGCATCCTCTGATCCAACACTGATTGTCCTTTTGTACATCCGCAAAATGAAAAGCACCAAATACATTAGATCCAAGGATTTAAACTTTGCCTGTGACTTAAATAAAACATGCTGGTGAGACAGATGTGTGTATCATGGGATCCCCATGCTTTGAAATAGCTCCCCATCCATGTGAAGCAGAATTCATCCCTGGCCCTATTCAGACTTAACCTTGGCCATTGGATGGGAAATTGCAAATTCACCCACATTTGGCCCCCATCTCTCTGATGGACAGAGGTTGACAACCGAATATTACCCGAGAATGAACAGTAAGTAAAATATTCTGTAACATGCCACCCCCCAACAAAACCCTTAGCTACCTCCTAACTAACATACCCTTCCAATTAGGCAGCCACAGTACATTGGGACACAACTCGGTTGTGTGGGTAAACTTATAAAGGCCCTGATAGTCATTAGCCTAGTATATACCTATTAACCTATTAAGAAAGTATTTGAAAGTGCTGACCATAACATACTTTGGCAGAAACTTTCAAATGCTGGCTTCTCTAAAAATGTCACACACTTTTTTTCTGATTAATTACATTAACAGTTGTTTTTTTGAGTCTTAGAGCATAATGCTACATGGGCTGCCACGGTGATGCAGCGCTTAGCGTTACTGCCTCACAGTAAGAGGTCCTCCAGTTCAATTCTCATCCGGGGTGCCTTATGTGCAGAATCTGCATGTCCTCCCTGTGGTCACGTGGGTTTCCTCCGGGTGCTCCAGTTTCATCCCACATCCCAAAAACATGCTGTAGGTCGATTGGATACTCTAAATTGGCCCTAGGCATGAGTGCAAGAGTGCGTGCGCCTTCCGTTGAAGGTATGGTGCCAGGCTGGCAACTCGACATCGTAAAACTCCACTGCCAATCTTGAGCAGACATGTGATTTGCTGTGGCAACCCCTAACCAGGAAGGGCATAATGCTACCTCTGATGCTGTATATTCTGCCATGGGTGTTTCCAATGAGTGCTGCACTTAATACTCTATTTTCTTTTCTATTTGCATCAATAATCTTCTTTACAATATCACAAGTGTGAAATGTGTACTCTTTGCAGATGTTGTAATCTTAACTAACTTTTATAAATCCGCTCATACCTGAAAAACATCATGAGTGATAATTTCTGCAATGTCAAAAATAGGCTTATCCTTTCTTTGGTCCTCCTGAAAGACTTTGCCATGTGACAAAACAATTGACAGTACAGTACAGTGTGACAGTAAATTAACAAGTCTTACTGCACTCTTTTAAAATTCAAACTTAGCTTAGAATTATTTAATTTCCTCTTCTCACTCCTGGCTGCTGTGTGTTCTGCGCTCGGTGTTCTTACATACTCTAAATCAACCTACCTGTCCCGAACTAGGGTTTGGGAACCTGCCCTACCTGAAGACCTCAAAACAGTAGTTTCGATTAAAACTCCTGCTGTCTCTTCCTAAGAAAGGAATAGAGGCTAACTTCTCCCTAAACTCTTCCCCTCAAGGATGCAAGAAACTAAATCAACCTACCTGTCCCGAACTAGGGTTTGGAAACCTGCCCTACCTGAAGACCTCAAAACAGTAGTTTCAATTAAAACTCCTGCTGTCTCTTCCTAAGAAAGGAATAGAGGCTAACTTCTCCCTGAACTCTTCCCCTCAAGGATACAAGAAAGTATGTTATTTACTGTATGATAATTTATCTGTTGTACATAATTAGGAGTATATGTACCGTTCCCTGCCAGGATACTAGCAGCCTACTCCTCTCCACTTTTTTACCTCCATCCCCTCCCTCTGGTAGCTTCTGTACTTGACTGCAATATTTCCCTCCATTACTCCTTGCCCTCCTATCTCCCTCCAGGAGCTACTGTAGCAGTATAGTTTTTACCTACTAGATGGTCCCCTTCTCTGGTTACTTTCCTTGAACATTCACCTACTGCTTCATATTAGACACTTTCAGTGAATAGTGTTTCCTTACTTCTTTTTTGTAGCCTCACTTTACCCCTTCTAACTCACCACCATAATTCACTTAGCTGCCCTCCTCCTCACACTTCCACACAAGTATACTACCACCTTTACTCACCTCTATCTTAACTTACCCTCAGTAGTCAGTATTTCACTGATTGTTTTCACTGCATTCTCTCTGTTTTTCATCCTTTGCCTGGTTCTTCCCGCTCCGTTCGCCCTTCGGGCTCACTCCGCTCCCCTACCCCCAAATTCCACCCACCCCCAGTGCATCTAGACTTATACCTCTCTAACCTCTCCCACCTCCCCAAGGTCCAATCCCATCACACATCTCATTAATTATCTACTATCTTATAATACTCCTCCTAATTGCCCTCATACTCTTGCCTACTTCCTCTTCACCTTTTACTTCTTCACCACCATGCCTTCTTATCCTATATCAACTCACCTTAAACTCCTATCACTACTCTTACTTCTGCCTTTCCTTTTCCTTCCTTCTCTCCTAACTGCCTTTGAACATCTTAACTTCTCTAATTTCCAGCTATACACAAAGGATACTAACCCATTATCCTCATCACCTGCTCTTAAACACATCAACATTACTTCTGTAACTAATTACCTCCTCCCAAGGTATCATAGAGTTATCCACATTAGTTATAAACTACACCAAGTCAAAAAAAACCCATAACATATTGACTCTTGCTCTAATTCACAAACCAAGACTACACCTTCACCTCCTACTTGATGATGACATTCATCCCAATCCTGGCCCATCCTCTTTTACACCAGCTAACCCAGAGGAACCTGCTTCCTCTCCCTTTCATACCCCTACTAGGCCTCCCAACTCCCTCTTCATATCTCATCTAAACATACGAAGTGTGAACAACAAAGTGACTCACCTTCATGCCCTACTAGATGTATATAACTTTGACATTCTCTGCCTCTCCGAAACTTGGCTAAAACCTACAACCCAGGACTATGAAATCACCCCTCCTGGGTATAACATTATAAGAATGGATCGCCCTAACAAGAAGGGTGGGGGAGTAGCCATATTACACAAAGCAGACCTCCAAGTTACACCACTTAATTCACACCCACCTTTTGATGGTAATGCTGAAGTTCTTATTACTAAGCTTCAGCTTAATATTAGTAATGCCATCTACATTATATCCTCATGTATACCTCCAGGTAATAACATCACCTCCCTTGAATATATCCTTAGCTGGCTATCCACTAACTACCCACAAGAAACCATTCTCCTAGGCGACTTTAATATGGACTGGAATACCTGTAATTCCAATAACCCATCTAACCATATAAACCTTTTTGGCTTCTCCCAAACTATCACTTCACCTACTCGTATCCATAAGCCTAATAACAATCAACATCATATATGACAGGTATCCTACCAGCAGGCATTAGCAATCACTCACTAACGTACATAATTCGACATAAGACCAATATTAACAGTCCCTCAACATTTAAAACATCTCATTGTAATAAACATTTTAACCCAGAACACTTCCAGAATGAACTGAGTGTATGCAACTGATCATCCTTAAAACACCTGCAACTAGATGAAGCAGTGGCACACTTTAACTCCAAGTTCCTTGAAATCTTGGATTTCCATGCCCCCTCTCGTACTAGAAGGAGCACTACCAAAACTGCACCTTGGCTTACAAAGGAACCCAAAAGACTCTACTAAGAAACAAATTTTGGGCCAAATGGCGTTCCTCTAAAACCTCTGCAGATCACCTAAAATTTAAACAACTTAGAAACTTAACTAAAACATCTATACTACTGGACAAAAAAAACTTCTTCTTTCAGCTTCAACACTCCAGCCAACAAAGTTCACAAAAATTCTGGTCAGGAATCAATAAATTACTACATCCCAGCAACTCTAAAACACCAACCCCCTCTGGAATCAGCACCAATACTCCAAAACTAATTGCTGATTCCTTCAATACCTTCTTCACTGAAGCTATCCAGTCACTTGCTAACTCTCTACCTCCTGTATCCTCCAATCTTTCTTCGACCTTAAAGAACCCACCACCCACTTTCCAACTCCACCCAGTGCCTACATCCTTTATCTGTACTCTCCTTCAAAAGCTTAAACCCTCTACCCCCTCTGCCGACCTCTTACTTGCTAAGTATCTTCAAATAGCAGCAAAATCTATTGCCTACCCTATCTCTATCCTAATTAATAGAACCATCACTGAAGGCACCATCCCATCCATATGGAAAATCTCACATATAATTCCCCTACACAAAGGTGGTAACTCAACAGAACTTTCTAACTACCGTCCAATTGCCCTACTCTCTCCCATAGCCAAAATCTTGGAAAAGTGCATCCATCGTCAACTGCTAGACCATCTCCTCCAAAATAACCTTTTAGCTAACTCACAACATGGCTTTCGACCTTACCGCAGCACCACTACAGCCCTCCTATCATTCTCTGACCATATTAACAAGAACCATAACCATAACACTCTGTCCTCTGCTATCTTCATAGATCTTTCAAAAGCATTTGATATGGTTAACCATCACCTTCTACTGAATATACTTAAGTCCCTTTCACTTGATAGTCAAGCTATACAGTGGCTCAAGTCCTACTTACACAATAGGCAACAGGCAGTACTCTGGAACAATACTCTATCTTCCCACCTTCCTGTCTCTCTTGGTGTACCCCAAGGTTCTATTCTGGGCCCTCTTCTATTCTCTATCTTTATAAATGATCTGTCTACTAGCATCCCACATGCTGTATCCATTCAATATGCAGATGACTCTACCTTAATTTCCTCAGCTACTGAATCATCTGAACTACAGTCACTCACCCAAAGGGTCTTTGAATTTGTCGAAGATTGTTTTTTACAGCGTTGCCTCCTCCTTAACCCTAAAAAGACTAAACTTCTACTGTTTACTCCCACACTCAAGTCACCCCCACTTTACTTCACTATTAAATCTAAAAATAATACAATTATATCCCCTGACACTTCCACTAAACTCTTGGGAGTGACAATTGACCACAGTCTTAACATTGATACTCATATTAACACCACAATAAAATCAGTTAACCGAAAACTAGGCTCCCTCTATAGAATTAAACCTTTCCTTACTCCCATAGCAAGAACTTCTATTGCCCACACCCATCTCATCTCAACACTCTTTTATGCATCTGCTATATATACTAACCTATCAAAAAGCAACCTCAACAAGCTGTCAATAGCCTACAACAACATTGCCATATTTGCTACAGGCTCTCCTGCTAGATCCCACCACTGCCAAAATCTGAAACATCTGGGTTGGCTGGAACTACAGAACTATATTCTACTTCACCAGCTAACTATTACCCACAAAACCCTGTAACATCCAAGCAACACACCAATCCTCAAAAGTTTAATCTGCCCATATAAAAATCTTACAAACCTGCGCTCTGCAAACAAATTACTCATCTCTACTCATAAATCTAACAACAGAGCAGGAGAATCCCTCTTCACTAACACTGTAGGCAAAAGCTGGAACCTACTTCCTGTTGAACTTACATCTCTTTCTTCAACTTCACTATTTAAAAAGAAACTTAAATCATATCTTACAACTCACTGGCTATGTCCCTGTACTAACCCTGACTAATCATCTCCCTCTGTTAGTCTTGCCCAACATCTTCTTTTTTTCTGCATCTCTCTCTTTCTGTTACTTTAAATCCACCTTTCTGTTACTTTAATTCCACTACCGTTAATGCTGACTTACTGTAACCAGGAACAGCTGAATTGGCCATCTTACTGTCTCAACAACTTACTACCCTTCACCTAATTCTTACAATCCCATTTTAACTACCTTGTTCTCTTATTCCTGCTCATCACTTTACTTTGTGTGTCTTCCAACTACTTCTAAATCCTTCTCCCTCTTTTATACAAAAAAAAAAAAAAATGTTTTTTGTTATGTTTTGTTACCTTGGAACGCATGTAATCATCTCATAATATTCTTGTAATTAACGTTTTAATGTACTGTATCTGTTAGTTTTCTATGTGGAGCTTTTCTCCCCGGGCCTCTACTGAAAATGGACATATATCCAGCTTGACTAGCCCGGTCAACAAATGTAAAATAAAAATAAAATAAATAAAAAGCAAACTCATATGCCCTGTGTAACTACAGTGATAGTTTGCTTGTCAGGCTGTGCCTAAAACTGAGTTGTTGTGAACATGCTTTTACTAAGTTTGCATTTGTATCTCAAAACAATATTCCAGCAAAAAAAAAAAAAAAAAGAATATATCCAAATCTACCACATTTAGAACAAAATGAATGAACAGTTTTTTGGAGATATACAAATATTTTTGTTTGACTGCTTCTCGACATCAAGTTTGCTTCACTATCATTTATATAATTTCAGTACTGTGGTGTCTATTTCACACTGTTCATATAGCACATAATGTAACTGTATAACTGCATATCCAGTGTTGTCTATTTTCATTTGTTTCAAACGTATTGTTTGTCTGATCCAACTGGATTCGACCTTGACACTGACTCTGAAGCTTCTTCGGATTCAGACTGTAACACCGCCCCTACCCATAATTCCTTGGACTTAACCTGCTCAAATCTTGTTTGTTTCCTGAAGTTATTGGATGTCAGAAAGAGCTCTCCTCAGCCATGTTGTATCTGGTTTGGATTTCCAGCTGACTTACGTCTTCTACTATGAGAGTTTCTCTCTCTCTCTCTCTCTCTCTCTCTATGTGTTTGCTTTCTAGCTATACTTGGATTATAGTGACCTTCCACTTAGGTGTATGGTATCTCTATAACTGTTATATTAGCTTAGTTTTTTTCTTCTGATTTCTCAGCTTTTGGCTTGGGTCAAATGTAGTATCTATTTTAAAAAAGTATACACGCACACACACAACCATATATATGTATGTATATATATATATATATATATATATATAGCATTTAGAGTAGTTAGCTTAGTATGTGTGCATATGCACTTATAACTGCTTATTCTTTTTTAGGATTCTGCCCAATTATTTTTTTATGGACATTGCAATGTCTGATTCTTCTGGATTTAAGAAATGTTCAGTATGTGGACATAAGCTCCCACCTCAGAATCTCCACTCTAAGTGCATTTATTGCTTGGGTGTGGCCCATTTGCTACACGTAGACTGCCAGTCTTGTACTGCCTTCAGTGCGAGGGCTGTTCAGACTAGAAGGGACAAATTAGCACTGAAGGGGCTCCTTCAGATGTAGACAGGGGTGACACCTTCAACATGTCCTTCATGGATGCATCTGCAGTCATAACAAGTGGGTTGTCCTGTCGTCAGGCAGCCCTGCAGTCGGCCGGATTCCAAAGTCCGGGTCCGCCGCTGATGTCGCACTCCACCCGACGTCATCTCTGTTGGTCTTCGGGTATAAAAGCATCAGCCGACGCCATTTTCCTCAGTCTTTCTTGCCGCCAAGCAGAAGCTGTTCGCAAGTGCCGGTCGGTCGGATCCAGAGATTACTTCTACCGAATACTACTCAAGACTTCTAAAGCTAAGTACCCGTTGGGGACTCTTTCTTGCCTCAGCCGATGTCAGAAAAAGTTAACAATTGTTTAACCTGTGGAAACAAATACCTCATAAAGATTTCCACTCTTACTGTCTGCCTTGTTTAGGCCCAGCCCACGACGTAGCAGCCTGTTCGGCCTGTGCTCTTTCAACCGAGCGGCTTAGGCGCCGGTCGGAGTTGCAGAACAGTTTTCGGTTCTGATTTACATTATGCCGCCGGATCCTCCGACTACCCCCAAAAACGCAAAGATAAAGACCGACATTTCGCAGTCCGCGGTTTCGGCCGAAACCACGGTAAAGCAAATCAGCGAGTGTCTCGCTGAAACCGAGAAAACTGCTCAAAGTACAGCTGAACCTATTCTTACAACTGAGGCCCCTGCTACAACTCTTGAAAATGCCTGGCATCAGTAATCGCCCATTGCAGACTACAGGGAATTCAAATTTACCCATACCTGGACGACTGCCTGCTACAAGGGGACAACAAAAGCAAGCTGACAACAGATTTACAAAGGGTCATTTACTTGCTACAAGGACTGGGATACACAGTCAATTTACAAAAGTCAAGGCTGATGCCATCCCAAACAAGGACATTCTTGGGCGCGGAATTGGACACAGTACAACAAATGGCATTCCTGACTACAGAAAAACAAAAAGAACTTCCTCTTTACTTCTTGGCACTAACAAAACTGAACAAGTTAACAGCAAGAAAAGTTCTGCAGGCCTTGGGCTTCATGGCATCATACATAATCTTGGTCCCATTTGCCAGACTACATATGAGGAAACTACAGTGGTACCTAAAGAATTTATGGTCCCAACACAGGCACAGTCTAGAAACAGAAATCCCACTAATTCCATGCTTAAAACAGGAGTTCCTATGGTGGGCTCAGGCATGCCAGTCAAACCCAGGCCTACCCTTTCGCAGATGTCAACCAAGCCAGACCATCACAACAGACGCTTCAGACCTAGGATGGGGGCCCACATGCTGGACAAATGCGTGCAAGGATTGTGGACACAGGATCAACTTCACCTGCACATCAATCTAAAAGAAATGCTGGCAGTAAAACTGGCAATCCAAAAGTTCAAACCATTTCTCAAAGAGGGCCAGTTGATGATAAGGACAGACAACACCACAGTCATGTGGTACATCAACAAACAGGGAGGCACTCATTCATACCCCTATGCAGAATGACCTTGGAGCTGTGGACCCTGGCACTCAGCTACAACATTCAGTTACAGGCAATATTTGTACCGGGAAAGACAATACTCTAGCAGACATATTAAGCAGAACCACCGGATGCCCACGAATGGAAGCTGCACCGGACATCTTCAAGACCATCTCAAAGAAATGGGGAATGCCACAGATAGACCTATTCGCATCACCTCTCAATCACCAGCTCAAAAATTCTGCACAAGGACATTCCACCCACTAGCATGGAAAGTGGACTCACTCTCCTTCAACTGGAAAGGCCTAACAGCATATGCATTCCCACCTCTTCCTTTGATACACAAGGTACTACTAAAAATCAAGGAAGAACGTCCAAGGATAATCCTGATAGCTCCAAACTGGCCAAGACAACACTGGTACCCACTACTGAAGAGCATGTCTCGAACAATATGTAATACCCTGATGCCTTTGATGTTAACTCAGAACAACTACAGCATCATACATCCAAACCTAAAACGCTGCAACTGACTGCATGGAACATCACATAGCAGCAGCTAATCCAGAACTTTCCCAAAGAGTTAAAGACATTATTCTGGAAGCACGCAGACCTTCAACAAGAAGGAACTATGCTGGAAAATGGAAAAGGTTTGTCATTTGGAGTGCGGAAAGAGGAAAAGATGTGTCAAACATAGATATGCCTAACATTCTGGAGTATCTGGCGAACTTCTTCATTCAGGCCTGTCCTACCCCCCCATCAAGATACATGCATCAGCTATTTCAGCAGAATACAGCTTTGATCCACCTGTTTTTCGCACCCTTTGCTCAGGCAGTTCCTCAGAGGAATCAAGAATGTAAAACCTCCAAGGAAACCACCATTACCAGCTTGGGATTTAAACTTTGTGCTAGAAAAGTTGACACTATCACCCTTTGAACCAGCAGCAACAGCAGACCTACAACACCTGTCATGGAAAACTGCTTTCCTACTGGCAATTACTTCAGCAAGGAGGGTTTCAGAACTACAGGCCTTAATGGCAGTGCAACCCTTCCTAATCTTCCACCAAGATAGAGTGTCCATGAGGACTAATCCTACATTTATGCCCAAGGTGGTATCCAGAGTGTCTTTAAACCAGGCAATCCACCTACCTACCTTCTTTCCAAACCCACAAAACAGAGGGAAAGAATACTGCATACCTTGGATGTACATAGACAGCTACGCTACTACTTGGACAGAACAAAAATAGCAGAAAGACTGACCAACTTTTGTAGCCTATGCAACAGGAAGGGAAGGAAAAGCTATTTCCAAACAGACAATCTCCAAATGGATAGGAAATTGCATACGATACTGTTACTCCTTCCATGGAAAACCAATTCCACAGAACATAAGACCTCATTCTACAAGGGCAACAGCCACTACCACAGCCTTCTTACGAGGAGTGGCAACCAAAGACATTATTGAGGCGGCTACTTGGACCTCCGTGCATACATTTGCCAAGCATTATAATTTGCCTCTATATTCCAGATCCCGAGCAGGGTTTGCCACTGCTGTACTGCAAGGGATCCTAAACACACCATAATCTACTTTTATCCTCCTCCCTAGTTGGCTATGGTATTCTACCCACTTGTTATGACTGCAGATGCATCCATGAAGGACATAGTACAGTTTTGTACCTACCATAAATGTAGATGTCCGAACTGGATAGCATCTGCAGTCAGGATTACCCTCCCTCCTTCCCTCTGTGGTACTCCTAGGGTGTTTACCCTCCTAATAGCTAGCTGTTGGGGAGTCTTTTATGGTGTATTTGTTTGTATATATGTACATATATGCTCATTGCTGTGCTTACCTCTATCTATTTGGAAACATTGGCATCTATCCAAATTTTAGCCTGCAAGAGGGCTACTGGCATCTGGGGCAAGAAACACTGAGGAAAATGGCATCGGCTGATGCTTTTATACCCGAAGACCAACAGAGATGACGTCGGGTGGAGTGCGACATCAGCCGCCGACCCGGACTTTGCCGACTGCAGGGCTGCCTGACGACAGGACAACCCACTTGTTATGACTGCAGATGCTATCCAGTTCGGACATCTACATTTATGGTAGGTACAAAACTGTACTTTTTTCTTCTTCTTCCCCTTCCAAGAAGCAAGGCAAACCTAAAACTAAAGAAAAGACTCAATAGAAAGAAAAGGACAAAGAATCAGACAAAAGGAAAAGATTCAAACTGGAAAGCCAGACAAATTTTCATCAAACATTGGCTAAAAAGCACTCACTGAAGCCAGCATTTTTACTTGGGCCTGAGCCAAAATTTGCTCGCTGATTGGAACTGACTGCTCTCATCTCCAGTCTCTATCTCCTAGATCTAGGTACTGTCTGGAACTGGTTAGTCCCAAACTGCACTCCCCTATAATTCAAGAGAGAATGTACTCCAGACTCCCAGCGGTGGTTTCATCTTCTCAGTAATCTCAAACTCTCTTGCAGCAAGACATCGACAGGATGAGGAGGAAGTTTTTGAGGACACAAATTTAGCTTGGGGAGCTTGGAGTAATCCCTGTACCATCCCCATGGAAGGTAACGAGTACTGGCCCTTGTATCCCTCCACTCATTGATCCTGCATTAGTTCAGTCTTTGGAGCCAGTGTTATTGGAACTGACTGGATCTGCAGTACATTTGTCAGTACCAGAGTTGTTAACCACATCGCCGACTGCCTCCATTTCTCTCTTGATACTGATGCCATCAGATCGAGAAGAGACACTGAGCTGAAGCATCGGCGCAGAGTTCAAGAGAAGTGAGTCCACACCACGTTTCTCAGAGCCATAACTCCCTCTTGGGGCTTCAGCCCTAGATAGCTCATATCTGAGATGAGCTTTGGGGTTGGGACTTGTCATTGCTGAAGGTTCCTTTCATCTTCAGATCTGAGAAGGATCTTCTGTACATGTTGTGTCTCTGGCCTTGGAAAGGGTCTTGGCAAGTTACAAGAATAAGGTGTCACCATCCAGTTTGACTCCATCCAAGATCCAGAGGGGCTCTACTTTCTTCCCCCATCATCTTGTCAGACAGAGGCAGTCTGTTCCAGAGGCTTCTGACGAGGTCTACTTTGTCATTTCCTGGTGTGATTCAAAGCCTTCTGATATTACCCCAGAAGGACCTCACAGGAAATGGACATGCAAACTGAAGCACTTAGACTCTTCTTCAGAGTCCTTCACCAAAGATACTGACTTAGAAGTAGGGATGGGATCCCTCAGTTATTATTATTTTTGGGGGATAGTCCTCTCTCCAGTTGTTATTGAATTAGTACAGTTTTGTTTGGCTAATAATTTATTTGAATTTAATAATGTTCTATATCACCAGTTACAAGGTACAGACAAGTGGGCACCTTTTGCCCCTTGTATGCTAATTTGCTAATGGGATTGTTTGAGATTGAGTACATATATAAACATGATTTTGTTAATTTTGTTATGTAGTATTTTTGGTGTATGTTGCAGTGGTTATGATCAGATCCATGAATTTTGTGGAGGATTTACAAAGGAATAGGTTTGACTTGTTTTTTTTATGGTTTCCAATGGGGCCAGGGCAGTGTGCATTTAGATGTGAAGTTAAAGGGTTGTGACAATGGACTAGTTTTAACTTATGTATATAGAAAGTTTGAGGATGGCACTAGCTGTCACTTCCCTCACCTGCTGTCTTCTTAGCCTTATACTGAAATTTTCCGACTGAGGAGGTTGTATAAGAATGAGCCTTCCGACTGAGGAGGTTGTATAAGAATGAGCCTGATTTTTCTAGAGAAACTAAGTTTACTGCTAGTATGTTTCTGTCCAGGAGGTATAAGACTGTAGTGAAGAGGGCTTTTTATAGAGTGAGGAGAGAAGTAGGGGTCGAACAAAGACATAGTTTTTATGTTCAAGAGTGCCGGAGGAATAGGGAGAATAATATTCCTTCAATACATAATAATGGTAGAAAGAAGGCGTATTTTGGTTCTGCCTATACTATGTTTAGCGACGGGTTGGTGGATCTTGTAAAATATTACTGGGGCATTTTATTACAACTTCATGATTTTTCTACAGCTTTATATGAAATTCCCCTTATCCCAAGGACATGCCTTAAAGACATGTTAGTGTATAGTAACTTTCAGGTACCCAGTAGTTCTATAAGTAAAAACCCTTCCAATTTGGGTACTTTTCCCTGTGGTGGCTGTTTTGGTGGTCCGTTTATAAAAAAAATTTTTTTTTTTTCTAAGATTAATTGGGTGATTTTTAAGCCCAGTGGAATATATACTTGTTATACAGAAAGTATTATATAAATGCTTAAGTGTCACTGTAATTGGTGCATTGTGGGTGAAAGTAAGACAGCATTTAAACTTAGGTTACAAGAACCTGTGAGGGATATTAAAAAGTTTAAAACTGAGAGCCCTATTGCATTACATTTTAAATTTTGTCATGGTGGTGATCCATCAAGTTTACAGGGTACTATTCTTGAATGTATATATATATATATATATTTGAAGTATTGTGATGTTGTACTCGAACAGAAATTGCTGTATAAGGAATCTATTTATATTTTAAAGTTTAGCACTTTAATTCGTTCAGGTCTCAACACTACTGGAGGTATTTAATTTAATCATTTAATTGATTATGTATTTAATTTTCTAATTATGTATTTGTTCTTCCTATATAAAGATGCCCATTTTTTTATACTCCTTAAAGGTAGCATAGTGAAGAAGCTAGAGTTTACTGTTTGCTATTTGCTGCTACTTTCTTGGAACTTATTAAATACGTTTGTATTTATACATCTGTATTTTTAGCCTATTTGTGGTCTTTCCCTTCGATCCCACTCTGAAGACATCACCTTTGGCAAAGTACTTCGTGATGTAGCAGAGATGGAGTTGGTCATCCCAAGACCCTTCATCTGATGAGTCCGTGTTCTTGGTAGCTTTTATTTCTGGCCCAACATCATCCTGTGTGGTACCACCCATTGATCCTTGTATTGACCTTATGACTCAACTGACATGGAAGGATCCTGCTGTGGTGGAACCTATCCCAAGAAAGTTGACTGCAATTTAGCTGCTCCTAAGGACAGGAAGCACTGAAGCAAGGGTCCATCACTAGATGTTATGGTGGTAGCAGTAGCCACAAGAAAAGAACTATTTGAAGAGAGAGTTCATCTGTTCATCCACTTAACAGTTGAGGTCGTTGGGACAGATATGGGAAGCGGGCCTATGTATCAGCAACTTTTGCTCTTAGGTCTCTAAATTATTTAGCTCCAGTAGACAGATAACTAGATTCTAGAGAGACTTGACCTAAGAGATCACCAAGTTCCTGTCAGGAGTATTGCCTGCAGATGTCCAGAAAATGGTGGACTCCCTGCTTTCTACCGTACAGTCCACCTCAAATGTGGCCATATGCTTGCTCTCCAACACAGCTCATGGCACAGCCAGAGCAGCAGGCACCAGCATTACCATGTGCTGCCACACATGGATGCATCTTTGTGTAAGGCTTTAAGTCTTCCTTTGTGAATACCCCCCTATGTTGTCTCAACTCTTTTTGAATCTAAGGTTAAAGACACACTCACCCTGAGTCAACAGGATGGTAAGACTCTCTCTCTGCAGTAGGAGTCCACTTCTGAACCCCACAAAGATCTTTCTGCAGGAATCTGAGATTGTGGAAGAAGATGTGGTTCCTTAAACCACAGAGTTCTTACCATGACTCCCCAGGGGTGGGGGTGATAACTCTAACAAATGACATCCTAAAGGAAGATGAGGGCCATGTAACCAAAGCTTTCACAGTCCTTTTTACTGAAAAATCGTATCAGCCCTCCTGAATATTATCTGACTGCTGCACTCTGGAGGTTGTTAGGGGGCACTTATCCTCAAGCCTTGAACAGCGTAACTTCAGATTTTTGGGTGTTAAACATAATTTCCAGAAGCTGTTCAATTCTGCCTCAGAAAAAGAAGAAAGTCCCTGATGTTTTACCCACTCAGTGGGACTAAGCAGCCATAGAAATTTCAAAGTTGCTAGAAAAAAAGGAGTCATCCAACCGGTCCCCCCAAAACCAGTTAAAATCCAAAGTCTATTTTAGGTTCTTTATAGTACCGAAGAAGATGAGGGACCTCAGACCCATTCTGGATCACCTAAACCATTTTGTGAAAGACAAAATTCCAGATTGTCACAATTCAGTCCATTTTACCTCTGCTGAGGAAAAATGATGGGATATGCTCCATAGATATTCAGGATGCCTACTATCATATCAGTGAACTGCAAAGTTGGTCAAAGCTGTAGTTCGAACAGTCTCGTCAGCAAGTAAAACCATGTCAGGAACAAAAAACACATTTGTTCTGCAAAGCTTTCAGGTTAACACCCTTCCTCAGTGCATTATAAAATCAGTTAATACATCCATTTTAAATGCGAGCATCAATTAATCACGTCAGCCAGCTAATCTATCAAACACATATAACCCCCTTTTCTCATATATACAAATTCATATAAAAATTAAAGTCACAAATTTGTTCAAAAATCACATAATTGTTAAAACACTTATTAAAACATAATGGACATAATATAAACTAAAAAATATCACTTCATTCTTATTTTATTTCTTTTTGCTTTTTTACTAAAATAGGTTTTATACTTGCCATACTATTAATACCTGGTTTACTATCTGCTCTCAACCTTATTATCCATTCATATTCTCTTGTTTCTAAAAAATATTTAAGTCACCACCCCTCATACTCATGAGCACTCTATTCATCACCCTAAATTTAAAGTAATGTCTTGAACCATTATCTTTTATGTGTTTACTTAATGCATTTGTGTTTATATTTATCCTAATATCTGATTTGTGTTCCACTATTCGTTCCCTTAGTTTCCTAGTAGTCTTTCCCACATAAAACGAGGGGCAGGCTACACAGGTAGCTAGGTATATAACTTGTGTTGTGTTATCTTTGAACCCCTTGCCACCACAATAGGCCAAAATGGTGGTTTCTCTACATTTTTGTGAATTTGGGGAATTGCTAATTCTTGTTTTGCCTCATGGGTCAGGTTCTGACTGAAAATGGTCCTTGGATCAGTTTGCTTACCCAGTTGAATAATAATTGATTAAATAAATACACCAGTAAGTTAATACTCCAATGATTACTATCTCTAGAGCAGTCAACAGCAGTGAGAGGTCCTCTCTGATCCCATCCTGGAAGATTGCCTTCATCTTCACGAAGCTGGGTGTTCTTTAGTTCTTCTTGTGGAACTGACCCAGGAGGTCATGAGTCTAGCAGCCTGCCTAAGGATACAGAAAATGTTTCAAGGTATCATAATGCCAATTTCCACAGCTGACATTAACGGGTTATGAGATGTCAGTGGTTGCAGAGCCACCACCTGCTCACAGATCGTATGATGTCAGATCCATGAGTTTGGGAGTCATAAAATAGAAGGCACTCCCCTCCCCATCAGTCTCCAAGTGTTTCTCACATTCTTGCATTTGAACATGTTACAGGTTCCGAATGTGGATGTTTGATTTGTAGGATAGAGACATCATTTTATCTATTCCAGAATTCAAGGGTCGTGACCACCTTAGAAGGGGAAGCTCCATATTAACCAGGTGGATCTATAAGCACTCATCCTGGTCATACAGGCTTTGGTAGGAAAATGTCATCTATGCTCCTTCAAAACAAGCTAAAAATTAATGCAAGCGTATGTTGCCTTAATAAGCAGGTTGTTGTGCAGTAGCTGGATTTACAAATTTAAACTGTCCCTTTTTGTGTGTTTCTGATATGGAAAAAAGGCTTGGCAATTTGCTTCCATTCCATATTGCCTAGTTAATTGGATGGCAACAGCTATTCACAGGGTCATTATAGTCAGATGCAACTCCTAAGCATAGATAGATGGATGGCTGATTCATACCCACCACTATGCTGAAAAATGATGCATGTGTGGCAGTGAGCAATAGACAAAGTATAACTGTCTCTGCATGTTCAAAGGGAAGGGAAGTGAATATGCTGACAGACCCACTGAACCATTACTGAATTCAGAAGCTTTGTTTTCCTTGGGTGTTTTGGAGGTGGGTCTATCTCAAGAGTCCACTCAGGAGAATGTGAGGGTCCCTATTCTTCTGGTCAGTGCTGAAGGGCAAGGAAGTACAGCTGATGCTGAATGTGTTTTCCATTTTTTGACGAGAGAGAATCTTGTATTTTTTCCCACTATTCCAAATTACTGCATGTTCCATCACAAAGTTAAGGGAATAATGACCAATGCTAAGCCCTACTAGGGCTGTCTACTGTTTTAGATACTGAACTCATCAATATAGTGCCTTTTTTAGGCAAACTTCAAAGGACAAAACCACCACCATAACGGGTACAAGCATGCAAAATCTGAAGGTAATGCTACTCAATGCTAGAAGTCTAAACCTCAAAATGCACTCTCTCGAGGCACTCCTAAAAATGGAGAACATCGATATCTGTGCAGTAACTGAGACCTGGTTCAAGGCTCCAGAGAGCACCCCTGCAATACCAGGCTACAACTCTTACCACACTTTTCGGCCACCAAACCAGGACCGAAACACTAAAGATGGAGGAGTATCAATATTCACCAAGGATATTCACACCACCAGGCTAGTTGGCCAACACAATGCGTCTGAAATTCTCCAAGTGCAACTAATACTAGGTAAGACTGCAATCCAAATTGTAGCTTGCTACAGATCCCCCACCATACCCCAAGATTGTCACTACACCTTTCTAAACATACTGGAAAATATTAAGATAGAACCAAACACCCTAATACTGGGTGATTTTAACTACCCTGCCATTAACTGGGAAAACTACTCATGTCCCAACACCTTTGCGCAACGGTTCTTGGAATTCATAAATTCCAACGCCCTGGATCAACTAATCCATAGTCCCACCAGGGGCTCCAATATCCTAGACCTGGTCATTACCAACATGGGAAATCAATGTTCCATACCTATGGTCACCTCCTCGTTAGTCAGGTCTGACCATAAGCTAATCACCCTTAACATCCACATCCCACCCCCACCCCCCAGTAAAGAAACCACCATAAAAAACTTCTCCAAAGCCAACTTCATGTTACTCAAGTCAGAAGTGACAAACTTCATGACACCCATGCAGACGGGAACTGAAAGTTCAACTGCTGAATCCTACACTATGGCACCGTACGAGCACATCCACTCATGCATGAATCGTGCCATCCCAAATAGAACCAAAATGCTCTCCTCCAAAAAAAGGAAGCCAATCTGGTGGTCCCCTGCCATAAACAAACTTTACAACAAAAGGAAGAAACTTTTGCAGAAAAGAGGAAAATCCCAGGATGCAAAAAACTCCCTTACTAGCCTCAGTAAGAAACTGAGATGCTTCATAAAATCCTCCAAAGCTAGTTACAAAAATAAAATTGCCAAAGATTCCAAAGACAACCACAAAGCATTCTATAATTATGTCAAGAATCTAAATGGCAATGCTCAGATCTGCTCTGAGCTAAAACAGAATGGCATTAAATATACTGATCCGAAGGATATTGCCAATATCCTGGCAGATCGATTCAGTGCCAACTTCACCCCACTCTCAACCCCTAAATGGCCCATCTCAATACCGGAAGATTGCCAAATTCCAGTAATAACGGCCACACAGGTACAAAACGCACTCTCTAAAGTCAAGAATACAGCATCCATGGGACCAGATGACATCCCGGGCTGTGTAGTACATGAACTACAATATGAACTGGCACCTCACCTAAGTGTCATGTTTAATCATAGCCTCACCTCAGGTTTCATGCCCACTGAGTGGCAGAGCTACAGTTATCCCAATCCACAAGGGGGGATCCACCTTGGATCCCGGAAACTACCGTCCCATCAGTCTGACAAGCCTTATCTGCAAGGCCATGGAGCGTATTATCGTGGAACTTATAAACAAAGACATTGGCAACCTTCAAACACTGGACCCCACCCAGTTTGGGTTTGTGAAGGGCCGATCTTGTCTCCTGAACCTGATTGACTTCTTTGAATCAGTCTCCAGAGCCATGGACAAGGGTAAGGTGGTCCACACAGCCTATCTAGACCTTGCCAAGGCCTTTGACACCATCCCCACTCTGGAATCATAGATAAACTTACTAAGTTGGGCATTAATCCCTATGTCACCCAATGGGTTGCTAAATGGCTTACTGATAGAACCCACACTGTAAAAGTAGGCGACTCCAAATCCAGCTCCAGACAAGTGACAAGTGGAGTACCTCAGGGTTCAGTCCTGGGGCTGCTCTTGTTTGGCATCTACTTCTCTGAAGTACAGGTCAACACTAAGGGACTCTGGCTAACAAAGTTTGCAGATGACTGCAAACTGGGAGCCATTATTGAATCCCCAAATGATGTGGATACTCTACAAAAGGGCCTTACAGAAACAGATGTTTGGTGCCAGAGCCATGGGCTCAAGCTCAATGCCAAGAAATGTATTGTTATCCCCTTTGGGAAAAAATATGTATCCATGAATTACCATATAGGTGGCAATACACTAAACACAGAAAGTGTGATAAGAGACTTAGGGACACAGGTGGACAGTGGTCTCACCTTCGATAACCACATCGCCACAACAGTCAGGAAATCCTTCTATGTGGCACACCTCATCACGAAGGGCTTTTCATCCAGAAAAAAGGAGGTCATTGTCCCACTGTACTCATCCCTCATTAGACCCATTATAGAATACAACGCCCCATTTGGTATGTACCTCTCAAGACATCTGCAGCAATTGGAAAGGCCTCAGAAATACCTCCCTAAAAGAATCACAGGCCTAAAGCAGATGCCCTACGCTGACCGCCTTAAAAAACTCCAGCTATACGCTGTCGCATATCGTCTATTCAGAGGCGATCTCTGCTTAACATACAAGGCCATGTCAAACCCAGAGCTGTTGGACATGCTACACTTAAAGAAATCCCAATCCCTCAGAGCTACACGCTCCAGGGATCTAAACCTTGTCATCACAATAAACAAAACATGTTGGAGGGATAGGTTCCTGACCCAGAGACTCCCCAGACTCTGGAATAGATTGCCCATACATGTCAAGCAGAGTGCCTCTTTGGACCTCTTCAAGAGGAACCTTGACGATTGGATGGGAGAAAGGAAATTCACCCCAGGGATCACGTCAGTCGCCGTGCTAGACAGGGGTCCAGGAAAGTAAATAATGTGGGAAGAAATAGCCAGGGAATTGTTATGGCTAGGCTTGTATAGGCCCTAGGGCTGACAGCCTAGTACCAACCTATGAACCTATGAATATTTCAAGGTAAGTGTCAGGTGTGATTGAGGCTTTCTGGGATGTTTCCACATGACATACTTACTGTACCAAGTGAAAGAGATTCTTTAGTTGGGCAGAGAAGTAACTAATACTGCCCCAGATTTTCATCTTTCCTGCTGCTGCAGTAACCATTGGCTGTGTGAGTATCCTGCCCAGAATACAACATCTGGAGAGTCTTCAGAAAGCTCTGGCTCCCTCCCAGACCTACTCTATCACTGCTGATTGGCTACCCCCTTGGAGGAAAATCAGCAGTCATCATGTAGACAACATCAGTATTTTCTTGCTGACTCAAAGAAAGCAGCTGTGAGGTTTCACAGGAGCAGCAGTTGGCTGCAGGCTTCATTTCTGGCAGATAAGACCCCATAGGAGAGCCCTTACATGCATAAAATATTGTATTTTTATGTATTTCAATGTATTTTTTTTTAATTTTCTGAAGAATACCAGCAATTTCATTAATAGAATTTTCTTGCATGAAACTGCTATTTTTAGAATTGGGCTTATTTTTGAATTAGTATCTAGAGAATTTCCTGGTCTTCTGCAATCGGATATGGAAAAAAGCTGTATGAGAATTTGTGAGGTCAAACAAAAAAAAACAAACATGATGTAGTGCAAACCAGGGTAAACAAAATTGGGATTACAAGGAATTGATCGATACATAGAATTTAGACAAATGATGGGGAAGGTAGGACCATGTATAAGGTTGGGGGTGGCACATTAGAGGGGATTGACACCAGCTAGGGTATAGTTTGGGGTGCTGGCTGCAAGAGAGCTGCCAGAGTGGCCCAAAGGGCAACCACACAGATCAATCACCAGCTGTTTCTCTTCGTATCTTATTGTTCCTCCTTATACTGCACCAATTTCCTAAACTCTTAACTTTTCCTCTTTCTCTCAAACCCGGCCACTAACTACAGTTCCTCCTCTGTCCACTTACCTTCCTTCTTATTTCCATAATTCCTTATTTCATATCCTTCTTATTATGAGATTTTAAGCTACATTACTATTTGTATGTCTAAATTATTACTAACCTCAAAAACACCCCCGTTTGATCTTTTCCCTATAGCTACCATGCTGTAAATACATTAACTATTTTTGTATTTTATTTTTCTGTTGAGTAATTAGCCAGTATATTTTAATTCTTTTTTTTGTGTGTGTTAAAATGCTGGAGTCTGTTGTGGGATGTGTCCTAAACCTCAGCAAACTCATGGGCTTAGCCCAGGAGAACCTGGCAGAAGCCCAAAAACAGAAAAAGATCTGGTATGACAGGAATGCTCAAGCTAGAGAGTATGCTGTAGGACAGCAGGTAATGGTTCTCATTCCTGTCAGAAACAATAAGATGCAGGCAGCCTGGGAGGGACCCTACAAGGTAGTAAGGAAGGTCAGTGATAATCACACGGTAGAACTGTTAGGCAGTAGGCAGGGCAATGAACTGTACAATGTTAACATGATGAAACCTTACCATGATAGGGAGGCCCTTGTGCAGAGTATTTGCAATGGATGGCAGGAGGAGGCTGAGGGGAATCTGGTGACTTATTTCCTCAGTGTGGCTCGGACTGACACCTCAGTGGAAGGGATAGCAATGTCCCAGCAGCTATCCCTTACCCAGTTTCAGGAAATCGGGGAAGTGTTACAGGAGTTTGGGAACATGTTCACTGGGAAACCTGGGTGCACCCACCTCGTGCAGCACCATGTGGATATAGGACCCCAAAGGCCTATTAATCAGGCCCTTTATATGGTGCCTGAGAGAGTCAAACAGACTCTGAGGGAGGAGATACAGGAAATGTTAGAACTATGGGTAATCCAGGAGTCCAACAGTCCCTGGGCCTCCCCACTGGTGCTAGTACTAAAGAAGGATGGCAGCACCAGGTTCTGTGTGGACTACAGGAAATTAAATAGTCACACAGAGCCAGATGCTTACCCCATGCCTAGGACAGATGAATCCCTAGAGCAGCTGGGTGGGGTTAAGTATCTTACCACTATTAATCTTACCAAGGGTTACTGGCAGGTGCCCTTGACTCCCAGTGCTAGACAGAAGTCTCCTTTTGGCTTGTATGAGTTCACGAAGATGCCCTTTCAGATGAAAAATGCTCCAGTGACTTTATACAGGCTGGTAGATCGTAACCTAGCAGGAGCAAGAGATTTTGCCCTTGCTTACCTAGATGATATTACAATCAACAGCGATTCCTAGCAAGAGCAACTTCAGAATTGCAGGGATATGCTGGGCAGACTACAGAGGGCAGGGTTGACCATTAAACCCAGTAAATGTCAGGTGGGTATGGCAGAGGTCTCCTACCTGAGACATAGAGTGGGGAGTGGTAAGATCAGGCCAAAACCTGCCAAAGTGGAAGCCATTCAGGCATGGCCTGCCTGTTACCAAAAAGCAGGTGAGAGCATTCTTAGGGACAGCAGGGTACTAAAGAAAGTTTGTCCCCAATTATAGTACCATAGCTGCTACCCCTCACAGACCTGACAAGGAAAAACATACCAGATAATGAAGTGTAGATCCCAGCATGTGAGCAAGCATTCCAGAAATTTAAAGGAGCTTTGGGAGGACCCCCTGTTTTAGCCAGTCCAGACTACAGCAAAGAATTTGTTGCGCAGGTGGATGCTTCAAACCATTAGATGGGGACTGTACTTAGCTAGGTCTCATCAGAGGGAGAAAGAGCACCCAGTGGTAAATCTTAGTTGTAGGCTCGAACCCAGGGAGGAATGCTATATAGCTGTAAAAAAGGAATGCTTAGCCATACCACAGTGGGGTTAGCAATGCCAACACAGATGGGCTGTCAAGACAGGGAATGGGATAAGGTATTCCCAGATAGTCTCAATCCTCTCAGGCAACGTTAATCAAAGGGTATTTGAAAAACTAACTTGAGTTTTCACGGGGGTGGGGAGAAATATTGTGCTACCACCCTAGCTATCTGGAATTTTGTAAATAATTATATGTTATTTGTGAATATTGATATGATTTATACAGCACTGTATGTTATTTACTGAGCTAAAATTTATCCACAGTGTACCCTGCTGGAACATAGAAGATTAACCTGCAAAACTTAAGAATAGTTGAGGTTAAGTACAAAGAGGGTGCTGGAGGTTTTGGCTTGACCATTCAGCTGAGATCTCAACCCTATAACTGTGCCAGTGGCGAGTCTTATTGGGGATCTGGAGAAAGAGGGAGAAACCAGCCCCAGACTGACTGACTGGTCTCTGTGTGCTCTTAAGGGAAATTGTTCTTTACTGTATGTGTACTTGTCATCCTCCCAGTGTGTACGTCCCCTAGCTGTTGCCAGTGGTGAGGATTGAGGCTCCTCGATTACTGGGCCAGTGCAGGGGCATCACACCCCTTCACAAAGGTGGCCTAGCAACAGACCCGGAGAATTAAAGACCCATACACCTGACCGGTTTCATCTGTAAGGCCATGGAACATATCATTATTATATCTTATTTAGACATGTTATCGATACATATATCTCTGTACGAATTGCAGAAGGAGTCATTACTGGGCACATTGCAGGTGCTGCAAAGAGCACTTTGGTTAACATCAAAGATTGCAACAATACTAATTTCATAAACTTTAATCATACTTTGGTTAGGAACTGGGTCCATTCCCATCATGGTATTAGAAACCCAACAGACTTGGAGAAATTATAAAGAGAGAGACCTCATAAATAAAGACATAGGTGACCTACAAACCCTGGATCCTACCCAATTCGGCTTCATCAAGGGCAGATCCTGCCTGTTAAATCTGGTGGGTTTTTTGAAAAAGTGACCAGGGCCACTGACAAGGGCAAATCTGTGCACACAGCATACTTCAACTTGGCAAAGGCTTTTGATACAATCCCACACTCAGACATTGTCAATAAACTTAGCAAACTGAATGTAAACCCATTTGTTGTAAGATGAGTTGCCAACTAGGTCACAAACTGGAGACACACTATCAAAGTGGGTGACTCCATATTAGTCAGCAGACTTGTTATCAGTAGGGTGCTACAGGGGTCAGTGCTGGAATCTCTACTGTTTGGTATGTACTACTCAGAAGTTCAGGTCAAAACTAATAGGTTGTGGCTGACCAAGTTTGCAGACGACTGCAATCTTGGTGCAGTTATTGAATCCCCAAATTATGTATACTCCAGGAGGTTCTTAGGCAGACCAACAACTAGTGTTTTGATCATGGTCTCAAACTGAATGCAAAGAGATGGATCATCATTCCCTTCAGCACAATGTTCTTTCACACTTTCAAAACAACAATACACTAAGTACCCACAAAGTGGTACTTGATCTGGGATCACAAGTTGACTGAGACCTTAACTTCAACCACCATGTGTCTGCTGTAGTAAGGAAGACTTTCTACGTAGCACACTTGATTAGTAAAGGCATCACCTCAAGAGCAAAAGAGGTTATAACCCCTCTATACTCAGCACCAATCCATCCCATATTTGAGTATAAAGCCCCATTCGGCATGTACTGTACAAAGCATCTGCAGCATTTGGAGACCTCAGAGGTTTCTAACTAAGAAGATCAAGGGACTTCAGCACATGCTGTACACAGACTGACTAAACTCCCTGTCACTATACTCTGTATCATATAGACTTCTTAGGGGAGACTTATGCCTGGCTTACAGAGCAATCTCAGACTCGAACCTAATGAACTTGCTGCATATCCATAAATCAAAAGGGACTAGGGCTACTCATCTCAGGGACCTGAATATGGCCTACAACTTAACTAGGACATGCTGGAGGGACAGATTTATCTCCCAGCGACTGCCGTGTTTTTGGAATAGGCTACCTATTCATGTGAAACAGAGCAGCTCTATGACACTGTTCAAGAGGAATCTGGACGAGTGGATAGGGCACCATATATTCTTACAGGGGATAGCACTCACAGCCCTCCTAGACATGGGCAGCCATTACCAAATGCAATTTTAGGCATTAGCTAACATTTCTTTGGTATTACATTGGGATGAAACGGCTAGGCTTGAAATGACCTCCGGGTCGATAGCCTTGTAATCTCCTATGATCCTATGTTCATGCAAGAAATATTTTAAAATCTTGTAAATAAGCTCATGTACAGATGTTTTACCCTGTAGTTATAAATAAATGTGCATCATGTGTAACTTAAATGTGGAGCTTTTCTCCCTCAGCCTCTGCTGAAAATGGATTTTACCCAGTCGGACTTTTCCAGGTCAACAAAGACAAATAAATAAATAAATTTCCACATGCTTTAAAATTAAGTTACACATCAGTACAGTCAATACCAGTAACTGTTTGACTGAGTGATATGCAGGTGCCTTGAAAAAAATGCATTGAAGAAGAACAGGGTGGTTATACCTGAGGTCATTGTAATTATGCACTTCTGTGCAGACTAAGTGATACCTGCAACCCTTGTTAATCTCTGGCTCACATCATATCAGACTCTACTTTACTGAGCATGTACGATGGCCCATTTAACAAAGTGCCCCTAGAGTTTTTCAGCAGGAAAAAAGTCAAGATTTTAGTTTCATTTATTCACTGCACAGCAGCTCTTCTCCTTGATCCATCTATTGCTGCATGATTTGGATTATTTGGTAGTATTCACTCCATGAGCCACAGCAAGGTGATGGACAAAGGCACACATCACTACATGTGTTTTTGAACTGGGAAATAGCTCAACTTAGGTTTACACAACACAGTTGCATGACATGCAGCATGTAATAATATCCAGCACAAGTATTCTGATAAGTTGACTTTTGTTTGACACTTGCATTATGCGCATGCTGTGTATTAATACTCTGGTGTGCAAAATCATTTGGTAGCCATTGTGAGATCTAGCAATGAAGGTAATTTAATACACCTAAACTGTTACTTTTAGTTCTTTTTCTCCGGTTACTGTTTCCCCAGGTTATTAGTTTTATGTAATATTGTCCAAGTACACATTTGTCAACATTTTTCCTGAGGGCACTTTGAATGTCTGTAAAAAGTCTGTTTTTCATATAGTAAATACATTCTAGGCATTCTCTGTTGCCTCTATGTTTGCCACTGATAAAGACAGTTTGTACTTTGCCCAATATCTGTTTAACTGATCTTATCATAGCCTATAGGGTAGAACAGACAATTAACTGTATGTTATTCTTAAAATGCTGGCCAGCAGATTATATTAATGTGCATGTTTGGTCATTTTGTTAAATATCAACCTGTTTACTGATTCTAGAGTGCAGTGAAGCAGCTGAAGACTGGAAAAAATCACTTTATTCTAGACATCCAAATGGAAAAAATCTCACTTGGCTTTTGAAATGAGAAGAACCAATACCCTCAGGTTTTCTCTAACACAAACATGTAGCCTTCTGCACCAAAGGCTACTGTGCTTCCTGTTGCACCACTGACACTGACAGTACATGCACCCCATCCCACTCCCAGTAGATGTGAACAGGCCATAGACCTTTAGTCCTATCTCTCTCGCCTCCTCTAATACTGGGGACACTAATAAAGCCCCGGACACTAAGGTTATGGTCAGGGCTCTATCTGACCTTGCCACAGAACTAGGCAGTGATAACTTAAAATTTAGCAGTCTGCCCCTTCCCCGTATTTGAAACAAATTAACATATTACTACATTTAATTTCACAGATTTCTTACTGCATTTTAGAGGAATAAGCAGCCAGTTAAATTTTAAATATTGTGCCATTAATAATAATTCCTTTAAAATTACTAGCTTATTAGAGATCATACGTTCATTTTGTCATTGCCCTTTCTTATATTATTAGGCAAAGCTCTTTTTATACTAAATGTTCTAACATTTTCAATTTACTGTTATCAGGTTCTAGCCATAACTTTAAAATGTTTTAAATCATATAACTGCACAGTAACCAGTTTGTCAGCATTAAAATCCATGTATAAAATCTTACTGTTTGTAATTCAGAGATTATTCTAGTCCTAACCAAAAGTTCCTTTTTAACAGTTTCTAAGTCCATGTAATCAGTTCTCACAGCACTCTTATACATTTTAATTGCATCCCTTGTCAGCAGGGATGATGGTATTTTTGCCTAGTCTGCTTGGTCCAAGTTATCTGTGACAGCATAATGTTCAGATGCCTACAAAAAGGATTTCATCTCCCTTATGTTATTTTTTTCATGGCAAGCACATTCTTGGAGTTGGTAGCTATGTTGGCAAGCACAACAAAGTGTTGTAGTTGTATCAGCTTCTGGTCAGTCTCTATCTTAGTCTCAGCCATTTTTTTAGAAGTCTTACATGGCTGGGAGTGATCAGGAAACTGCAGCAGAGAAAGAAAGGAATCTTTGCAGTCACCAAGAACCGTGTTAGTGAAAGACCTCAAGGAAACTTGTGACAGCAGTTCAATAACGAATTAATAGCCCAAAATATAATGCACTTGGCAGCAGGGGTATTTTGAGGAGTGGTGTATGGCATTCTTGGCCATCTGTCGTCATGCATGCAACTAGTAGAAAGTCTAAAGTAGATCTGGAGGCAGCAGATATTTAAAAAAAATCTGTTTTAGTCTATACAACCAAAAGGAAAATTAAAACAGCTCTATTGGCTTCCAGAACTAACAAAAACAAGACCTACCAGATAATGGAACTTTCTATTCACAAGGCATATGCACATTTTGTCAAACCAACATATTACATTATATATAGTGCTGTGGCTGTCCCTTATATTTACTCTGTATCTCATTACTTATTTACTCACTCGTAGCTTAGTATATCTTGCGCCACTATACTTAGCAGCAGCATTGATCTACTTTTTAGTAAGTAAGTAAGTAATGTCTTTCGGCTTTTCTTGGTTAGGGGTCACCATAGCAGAACTCCATTCTGCTAATGATTGGCAGTGGATTTTTACAGTGTCGAGTTGCCAGCCCGAAGTTCAACCTTCAAAGAAGGCACACCCATTCACGCTCACACCTACTTGCATGTCTTTAACATCACTTGACCGTGGGGAGGACATGCAGACTCCACACAGAAGACGTTCCAGCTGAGAATCAAACGGGAGAACCTCTTGCTGTGAGGCGACAATGCTAACTGCTGCACCACCGCGGCTCTCCTTTTGATCTACTTTTTAGTGTGAATTAGTAAAGATATTTGTTGTATTACAGTGGTGTGTTGTCCATCTGCAGATTACCCTACCTCTCCATTTTTTCTGTCTCTTTTAGACTTAGTGCTATACACATTTGTGAGGAGTCTAGTGTATTATACTGCTTTTTACTGTGTTTTTATTGGGAAAATTGATTTTATACTACTTTTAAACTTTTACCGGCTTGTACTGCTTAGTTTCCCTGGGAAAGAAGCACCATTTTTGACTTGATCATGAAACAAACTACCAGTCTCACATTCGGTCCTTCTTCCAGCCACAGAATGAAAAAGCAGATTAGCAATTTGCATCAGCAGCAGGTGGGTGACTGTTGTGGCCAAAGCTAGATGTTCTTCGTGTTTCACTGTTGCAGTCATCACATTTGGGTTATGTGCCTGCAGGTAGCCCTCAGCCGGCCTGAATACCAGAGTCTTCGGATTCCTGTGTTAGATGCTGTCTCTTCTTCCATGATGTCAGGTCGTCAGGGGTATAAAACATGCAGCCGACGCCATTACATCAGTCCGTGCGGTGCTCGAAGCAGAAGCAGTTCGCAATTGCTGGTCGGCCGAGTCCTGAAATTTTCATTTTCTAGATTCAGAACCAAAGTCTTCAAAAAAGATAAGTATCCTGTTGGGGATCTTTTTTCTTGCTCCAACCGATGTCAATAAAAGTTAACAATTGTCTTACCTGTGGAAAGCAAATACCTCATAAAGATTTTAATTCGTACTGTATTCCTTGCTTAGGCCCAGACCACAACATCCCTCGTTGTCAGTTTTGTGCCTTGTTCAACCCCCAAACTATTCGTCGTCGGGCTAGCTTTGCAGCAAATTATGTTGGCACTCGGTTTCAGTACCCCAAAATGGCTTTGTTAAGCCATCCGACTACTGATCTTCTGAAAAAATGTAAAGAAAAAGACAGAGACAGACCGCATAGGTCCAAAACTGCCAACGACACTTCCATTAAGCTAGTCGCCAGTCCACCGGTACTCAGTGAGGTGCTTTCGCAGCCCCTGACACCCACTACCTCAGATTTGCAGGCCTCTACTGAGACCCATTCGGAGTCCGGTATGCTGTGAAATGCTTCTTCGACTATGGAACCTGCAGATGTCTCTACCTTGGATGGGTCCGGCGCTGCTGTGCAGGCACCAGCAACTGAGAGTGTATTCAGCCCTACAGACTTGCATTTTAAACCAACGCCATCTTCTTCATCCAAGCAAAGGGGACAAGGGTTTTATTCAAGACTTTTCCTGGTACCCAGAAAAGACAGCTCCTGGCATTCTATCCTGGACCTCTCTATTCTAAACACCTTCCTGGTAATCCCAAAATTCAAAATGCTAACACTTCAACAGCTGCTTCTTATGCTAGGCAATGATTCCTGGTTGGCAACCTTAGACTTAAAGGAAGCTTACCTGCACATTTCAATAAGGGAATCTTGCAGGAAATACCTACGCTTCAGGGCAGGCTGCATGCACTATCAATTCTCTGCATTTATCTTTAGCTTATCTACTGTGCCCAGGGTATTCACAAAGTGTCTAGCTCCAGCCATTGCATTTTGCTGGCAGAGAAATATTCAAATATACCCATACTTGGACGATTGTCTTATTCAGGCAGAAAGCCAGGCCTTATTAAAACATCTGGCATTCATAAAGAAACTTCTAACCTCACTGGGGTACACCATAAACTAAAAGAAATCTCACCTAGTACCATGCCAACAGATTGTATTCTTGGGAGCAAGCCTGAACACAACTTCCCAGGTGGCTTTCCTCACTCCAGAGAAACAAGTTTATTTGACAACCTACTTTAAACTTTTGGCCACAAAGCCCCAGCTATCTGCAAGGAAAATTCTGCAAGTCCTGGGGTTCATGGCCTCTTGCATTCTACTAATTCCATATGCAAGACTGCATATGAGGAAACTACAGTGGTATCTAAAAAGCCTATGGAGTCAACATTCTCAGGACGTGGAATCAATGATTCATATCATTCCTTGTATAAAGACAGAGTTCCTTTGGTGGGCAGAGGCCTGCTACCACAACAAGGGGCTCACTTTCACTCTACCCCCTGCCGCCCAAACTCTAACATCAGACTATGCATGGGGGGGCTCACTTGGCAGGGCAGTGCATTCAGGGCAAATGGAACCCGAGACAGATGCACCTGCATATCAGCCAAAAAGAAATGTTAGCTGTACAGAATTCCCTGACAGCCTTCAAAGACCGCATCCTTCCAGGACAATTATTGGTAAAGACAGACAACACCACAGTTATGTGCTACATAAGTAGGGGGGAACCCACTCGTACCCTCTCTGCAGACTAGCCATGGCTCTGTGGAACACAGCTTTGAGCTCCCAAGTGCACCTACAAACTCAGTTCCTGCCAGACAAGCTAAATTCACTGGCAGATGACCTAAGCAGAAATCTAATGGACCCACACGAATTTAAACTGCAACCAAAAATGTTCAACCTCTTGAGGAACAAATGGGGGACTCCAGAGGTAGACCTGTTTGCCTCCCCTCAGAACTACCAGTTGGACAAATTCTGCACAAATAATTCCCACAGTCAAGCTTGGAAAGTGGATGTCCTGTCCTTTACCTGGGAAAGTCTCTCGGTTTATGCCTTTCCCCCTCTGCCTCTCCTCTTGAAGGTTCTGCTAAAGATCAAACAGGACAAGCTAAGGACAATACTGATTGCACCAGACTGGCCACTCCAGCACTGGTACCCCCTCTTGCACAGTATGACACTGCTGGAACCATGGCACCTGCCTCAGACCCCTTCCCTGCTGTCACAGCAGGTGGGCCAGATTCTGCACTCTCAGCTTCAAACCCTGAACTTTGCAGCCTGGCTAATTCCTTGAGCTCTCCAATAGCATCCCTCAGTAAGCAGGTGTTAGATGTCATTCTGGAGGCAAGGAGGCCTAGTACTAGAAACTCCTATGCTGAAAAATGGAAAAGATACTGTTTCTGGAGCCAGACTCAGGGGATGGGCACAGCGGTGCCCAGCTTACCTCATATTCTTCAGTACTTAACAGAAATACTCCACAAGGGCCTATCATTCTCGTCAATTAAAATTCATACCTCAGCCACTTCAGCGCATTATAATACTGAACCCACCCTTCTTCTCTCACCCCCTGCTAAAGCAATTCCTTAGTGGGGCCAAAAACCTAAGACCCCCAGGAGAGCCCCTACTCCAGCCTGGGACCTTAACTTTGTATTGGAAAAGCTCACCCCCCCCCTTTGAGCTAGCTGCAACTGCAGAGTTGAAATTCCTTTCTTGGAAAACAGCCTTCCTTCGAGCCATCACTTCAGCAAGAAGAGTGTCTGAATTACAGGCCCTCATGGCAGTGGGAACCCTTCATTATCTTCCATGCAGACAGGGTTTCTGTCAGTACCAGTCCTTCCTTTATGCCCAGGGTGGTGTCTAGTGTGGCCCTAAATCAGTCCATTCATTTGCCTACTTTTTTCCCTAATCCACAAAACAAGGGAGAATGAATACTGCACTCTCTGGACGTGCACAGACAACTTAGATTTTATTTGGACAGGACTAAGCCTCTCATAAAATCTGATCAGCTGCTAGTTGGCTTTGCTACAGGGGCAGAGGGAAGGCCATTTCAAAGCAAACCATTTTTAAATGGATAGCCCATTGCATTCACTTCTGCTACAAGCACCATGGAAAACCTATCCCACAGGGGATAAGATCACATTCCACCAGGGCTGCATCTACCTCTGATGCCTTTCTCAGAGGAGTCCCTACCAGGGACATCCTAGAAGCTGCTACCTGGAGTTCTGTACATACCTTCACCAAGCATTACCACATGCCTATTTTTTCTAAATCCAGAGCTGGTTTTGCCACTGCAGTCTTGCAGGGCTTAATAGCTGGTCCTAATGCTCTCTTAACTTCCTCCTCCCTTCCTTAGCTTTGAGAATCAACCCAAATGTGATGACTGCAACAGTGAAACACAAAGAACATAGTAACAGTTGTGTACACTTACCATAAATGTAGATGTTCGAGTGTATTCACTGTTGCAGTCCTGGTTACCCTCCCTCCCAGCCCCCTGACTTCTTTTGGCTCTACCTTTCCTTCTTGTTTAGTGTATTTAAGTTTTGTGGTTTATTTGCTTTTTGATGGAGGTGTACCATAACATATAATTGCTTCCCATTATGGGGGCACCTGACATCTGGAGCAAGAAAAACTGATGTAATACCATTGGCTGCATGTTTTATACCCTTGACAACCTGACGTCATGAAAGAAGAGGCAGCATCCGACACAGGAATCCGAAGACTCTGGTATTCAGGCTGGCTGAGGGCTGCCTGCAGGCAGGTAACCCAAATGTGATGACTGCAACAGTGAATATACTCAAACATCTACATTTATGGTAAGTGTACACAACTGTACTTTCCTCAGACCACTCATCTTTTTCCCTGGATCCCTCAGGTGTTGCCCATCAGCCACTATGGACTGGGGGGTTAGCCACATCCTCTGCAGGTATTGGGCGGTCGACATCAGTTGGACAAGGGAGAGCCACTTTTGTCAGCATTGGGACAAGAGGCAGGGAAGGTGCCCCTCTTTAACCAGAATGTTGTGCTCTTCCCTGGGGACACCATTGCTGCCATTAATAATCCTGTTGGCACCAATTTTCCTGTCAAAAAGAAACAGAAAACCATGTGGCTACTTCTGCTCCAGTTTCACTGGACAGGAGTAATTTGTCTGGCTTTAGGGCCTTCTGCAGGCAATTGACCATTCTTATTGGGTGGTTTCTGGTAGGAGAAAAAGGGATTCCTCTTTCCCTGAAGAGATCAAAGAAACTGAGTCTGGAGAGTAACGTGATGGGAAAGATACAAGTTTTTCTCCTGAAATTTCTGATTCAGACTCAGAGGAGAGCATGTTATCGGACCCCCCCTATTAAGATTGTCTTTTCTGAGGCTATTTTCAGAATGTCCCAGTGTTTTCTCTGGGGAAACACTGAAGTTTCTCAGTGCATCAGAAAATAGTATGAATTCTTACAGCTAGAATTCCCAGAATCTCAGCCCACTCCCCCCCCCCACTGCTGTTATCACTGCAGGATGTGTTTGTCACAGCCTGTGGTATCCCTGATAATCGGCCTGCTGCACCTAAGAAAGCAGATAAAATGTAAAAAGTTCCTCAGTTTGTCAACTTTGTGTACATAGATCCGAGACCTTACCTAGCAACGATAGCTTTAGTTAATCCAGCCACTGCCAAACATTTTGTTAATGCTAATTCTTTGCATTCTGACAAGAATGGTAAAAAAAAAATTGATAAATGGGGGTGTATGCTTAACTTTAACTTTTAGAATTTTGAATTTTTCAGGCTCACAAATAAGAAAAAAATTGCTTTTTATGGTTTAGTTTCTTCTCTTTCTCAGGTCACTACTTATTGCTTAAAGTGTGTTTATGACTTTCTAGATACTGCATCCAGAGCTGTTACAACTGGTACTATGTTGAGGTTTGCCTGACTGCATTTTTACAGCCTCCCAGAGGATGACAAAATGAAATTTTAAACTTACCTTCAGATAGAGGTTTTATATTTGGACCCGCAGCTGCAGAGGGTTATCAAAAAATGTGATGAGAAGGGGTAAGCTGATACAGGGAATCTCTCAGATTTTTCAGTCTTCCTCCTCTAAATTTTCAAAAAGATTTTCCAGTTCCTCATCTAGTTTTTGCAAAACACAAAACAGTCTCAGCAAAATGCTGGGCAGATATTTAAAAACAATGACAAGTAGGTTCCAAAAATAAAGCAGACCCCCCACAAACAAAGGACAGTCAAATAAGTCAGAATGACTCCTGAAGGGACCTTGTGTCCATTCCCCCTTACCCCTTCCAGAGAATCTGAATCTTAATTTCTCTCTTTGACAGATTATTTCTGACAAATGGGTTTTAAGACTGATTCAAAAGGGCTACACATGGCAGTGAGAAGAACTTTCTCCTTTCCAAGCAATTATTCCACAACCACCAGACCAAACTCATCTGTTCCATCCTGTCATACAGCACATTCTTTCTCAGGGGGAAATAGGAACCATTCCTCCTTCCTAGTTGGGAAGAGGCTTTTATTCAAGAATGTTTCTCTTACCAAAGAAAGATAATGTCTAGAGACCAGCTCTGGACCTTTCTTTCCTTACTAGTATGTCAGTATCTGGTAGTGGCCATGTTCAAAATGCTTTCACTTCACAACCTGTTACCCCTTCTTCCTCATTTGATTTTTTTGTAATCTTAGATTTAAAAGATGTTTATCTTCACATCTTCTAGACTTCAGAAGTTTCTTTAGGTTTTATATGTCCAGATCAGTTTATGAGATCCGATGTTAATCTTAATTCATTCCTTACTGATGAGTGTCAGTTCCATCCTCGGAACTGAGTCGGCCTTATAACAAGCTTGTGCCAGCCAAAAAACTCTCGAGCTAAGCTTTACCCATAGTGCACCTCTCCCTGTTAACTCAGATCTTGTTTGCCGCGTAGCCATCAAGACGTGTCAAGACAGCTCTCAGCTAAATACTTTTTGTTTCATTCTTTTTGTTAGTCGCTAAACGTTTACGCTATATTAAGTATTTTCTCCTGCTTTCCTTACCAACTTGGTAATCTCAAGTACCATTTTTGGTACAGGCCTTCCCTCTCACTCTACCTTCTTTCTCCTTACCTCTTGAGATAATCTTAATACCATTGTTGATGTCCCTTCCCTTTTTTCTTTAAAAAAAAAGTTTTCTATCCTTTTGCTATACAGTTTATATTGGTACTTCTTTTCTGCTGTGATTGTTGACTATTGACTCAACTTGCTTCCCACCATGTCAGAAAAAAAGGGAGAACAGGTTTTAAGCAGTGCGGCAAATGTGGTCACAAAATGCCTAATTCTGGCACCCATGTTTTTTGTGTATATTGTCTGGGTATCCTACACCTATCTGTTCAGCCTCTTTGTGACATATGTAAAGGGTTCAGCTCTCATACCCAAAACCAGAGGAAAAACAAGTTGATACTTAAGGGCCTTTAAAAAACACCTTTCTCAGGGGCTATTTCTGGGTTGGAGGGCTCATCCCCTCCGAAGAGAGAACACAAAAAAGATCTCACTCTGTTCCTTCCTCACCTTCTGCTGATAGGAAGTCTGAACCTAAACCAAAAATACCCAAATTGACACCAACCACTTCAGCTCCAGGGCCTCAACCACCCTCCAAGGGGTCGTCTTCGGTACCGAAGCTACATGTTTTCACTTCAGTGCCGTCTTCAATAATTTTGACCCTGGCACCAGCCAGGGCACCGACAATCTCTACAGCACCACCTCACCTCCAATTTCTGTTCCACTCTATTTAGCACCATCAATAACTAATCCAGCTCCGGACACATTCCCCCACCCCATACTTGTTACTGGTCTTGAGACCACGGTGATGATAGGACATTCTGCTTGGACCTGATACTCACCCACAGTGGATCCTTTCTTTGGGCAATGGTATAGCCCTTTTTTTGAATGGTCTGATTCCCCCATCAGGGATATCAACCTGATCTGCCAGGAGCCTTTTGGAATTGGACATGTTGCATCTTGTGGATCAGCTGCTGATGGCCAGAGGGATTCCAGCACCTTCCAGAACTCCCCTCCCATCTGAAGTTGGGAGTCTTTCTCCATGGACTCTGACATATTCTTCTCTTTTGACGACTTTGCAGGCATCGAAACACTCCGCACTGACGCATCTTTTAGTTCCCACTTGGGTTCCACTGCTGGATCTCACCATGGTTTTGGTGCCAACCCTTTGGTCTTCAGCTCATTCGGAGCCGAGACATCCTCAGGATTGTGACTGGACTGCACCCACTATGACCCCCTAGTACGGTGCCTAGCCCTGTCTACTACGGTTCTGGGAGTCCTGACAGTAACAAGTCCTCTTGTGGCTCCTTCCTTGAGACTTGGCCTGTTGGAATGGGGTGTGACCCCGGTTCCGAGGTTGCCCTTCTCAGTTACGGGCTCCCATCCCTCTTCAGGTGAGCCAGCTTTCCAAGTGATGGAGAGGGCCCTTGTCTCTGTAGGCAAACCATCGGTAATGGAATTCCAGATATGTCCTCCCTCTGAACCACAGCCGACACAGGCCACCCCATCAAGACATCAAGCACAAGAGCCTCAAGATACCCTACCACAGGGTGCCACCTCTTTGGAGTCCTCATCAGAAGCCTCCTCTGAAGAGGTACCACATAATGGAATGTGCAAGAGGAAGCACCTGGACTCCTCTGAGGAGTCCCTCACCGAAGATATGGACTACGATGAAGGAGAGGGGTCCCCAAAGTCACCCCCTGAGGATGTCTCCTTTGGAGACATACTGGAAATATTGAAGCAGCAGGGAGACTGGAAATCCACCAACCCTTCCTCCGAGGAGTCCATATTCTTGCAGGCTTTTTGTGCTTGACCGTCTACTTCCTGGGTGACCCCGCCTGCAGACGAGCTACTACAACTCATCGTGCAGTGAGTGTGGAAGAGTCCTGATGCCGTTGAACTAATCCCATGGAGACCAGACAAAATTTTATCCCCACCTGAGGAAAGTCCATACTGGTTCAAGGGCCTAGCAGTAGACGCTATGGTGGTGGTGGCGGCTACTAGGAAAGAGCTCGCTGAGGAGAGCCAGATTGTTTATCCCCCAAACAGAGAGTCTCAGGCAGTGGACAGGTCAGGGAAGTGAGTGTTTGCCTCATCAACCTTTGCCTTTCGGTCTTTGAACTGTTTGGCAGATTTTACTAGGCTTCAGGGTGACCTAGTCTTAGAACTCTCTGAAACCATAGCAGGAGCAGTCTCTGACGAGGTACGTGACAAAGTTGCCTCACAGCTTTGGGACCCTGTAATCCATATCCAACTCATCCATGCAGTTAATTTCTCATGCTACTAAAGGGGTGTCCAGAGCTGTGCCAAGAGACGTCATGCCTGGATGCACCTTTGTGACTTTGCAGATCCTTTTAAGTCTTCCTTTCTTAATGCTCCAGTGGAAGCTTCTTCCTTTTTTTGGCTCAAAAGTGAAAGACACCTAGCCAGGTGTGAAAAGGACGGCAAGACCCTGTCTGCCGTGGGCTTACATCTTTCCACCCCCCCTCCCAATGACCTTACCCTAGGAATCAGAGGAGTGTAAAGATGTGGCACAAGAAATCACAGGGTCCTTTTCATGAGACACGTGGCGAGTACTCCCCGAGGCAATGGGGGTAACACTTCTGGAGGATGCCCCTAAAGAGGTAGAGGGGGCCTGCATAACCAGGGGTCCAAGGATTCCTTCTCTGTACAGCCCTAGCAGCACTCCTGAAGAGCAGCTCAATTGCTTTCCTCTGGAAGCAGTAGGGGGACATTTCTCTCTGCACCACCCTGCCTGGCAAACAATAACCACAGATTCTTGGTTGCAGAAGCTCATAGCCAGAGGTTACCATGTCATCAAGACAAATTCCCAGCATTCCACCCAGTCAGAGGGAAGAAGCAGCTCAAGAGATAAGAAAGCTGTCTCAAAAAAAGAGTCATCCAAGCAGTCCCACCAGATCAAATAGGATCCAGATTCTACTCAAGATTCAGGGGACTGGAGACCAATTTTGGATGTCAGCATTCTGAAGATATTTGTCAACCAAACAAAATTCTGGATGGTCACAGTTCAGTCTGTCCTCCCCTTTCTGGAGAAAGATGATTGGATGTGATCAGTAGATATTCAGGATGCGTATTACCACATAAAAATGGGCAAATGCTCCAGAAGCTACCTTCACTTCTGGCTGGGAGCCAATCATTACCAATTCCGGGCACTGCCCTTTGGACTCTCTTCAGCCCCCAGAGTGTTCACCAAATGCATGGTAGTGGTAACAGCTAACTTGAGACTGCAAAGATTCCGGGTGTTTCCGTACTTAGACGATTGGCTTCTTACCACCCCTACCAAGCGTCTACCGGTGACAGCTCTAAACTACACTCTAGCACTGGCAGAATACCTAGGAATCTCTATAAATAGGGAGAAATGCAAGCTGACTACTTTTCAAACCTTGGAATTTATAGGAGCAACTTTCAATACCCAACCTTGCCTGGTCTCCCTTCTCAGTTCACAGACTGGAAAGGCTAAGGTCCCAACTCTGGGTGATACCCTCTCAAGACCAAGTTTCAGCTCAGGCAGTCCTGCAACTTCTAGGATTAATGGCACTATCAATTGCAATAGTTCCTCTAGCAAAACTACACATGAGGCTTCTCCAGTAGCTGCTAATGATGCAGTGGTATCCTTCACATCATCCTATGTCCTTTCAAATCTGCATAACAAATTGATTCAAACAAGATTTAAATTGGTGGATGAAGCCAGAGAAAAGACTTATGGAGTCACCCTTTCTCCCCATCTCAACCCAGGGCCATAGTGACCACAGACACTTCCTTGATGGGGGGGGGTTCAGGGAAAGATGGTCCAAGGCACATGGTCAGATATAGAGGCCCATCTGCATGTCAGTGTTCTAGAACTGAGGGCAGTGCATCTAGCGTCGCAAGCATTTCAGTTTGTCCTCCTGTCAGGGACCATTGCTATCCAGTCGGACAACATGTCAATAGTCTGGTACATCAACAAACAAGGGGGAACCCAGTCTTACCCGCTGTGTCAAGAGGCCATGAGAATTTGGCAATGGGCAGTAACTTCCAACTGCTTTTTGATTGCAGCGCATATTCCTGGGATTTCCAGTGAGATTGTTGATAAGCTGAGCAGATATATCCTACTGCCTCACGAGTGGTCCCTTAGTCCAGTCATTTCAGTGAAGAACTTCAGCCGCTGGGGCCAGCCTTGCTGCTACCTCTTCACCTCCCCAGCAAATTACAAATGCAGTAGCTACTTTGCCCTAATTCCCCCCACAAGGGGAGTCCCCGAGGGACACTCTGATACATGATTGTCCCACGAGACTTCTGTATGCTTTCCCTCCCCTTCCCCTGATTCCTCAGTTTTTAAAGAAGGCCCTTTGTTTGAGAAGCAGAGTAGTCCTCATTGCACCCTACTAGCTCCAACAAGTTTGATTTCCCTTCCTTTGGCCTCACTTAGTATACCAACCATGGATTCTGGATCCAACTCCAGAATTGATCTCGTACCTGCAAGCGTTGATTCACCCAAACATATCCAGTATCAAGTTGATAGCTTGGTTTTTCCACTTCCAGTAATCGCCAGGCCGAATAACCTTACCTCACCAGTAAGTGATATCCTTCTGGTTTCACATAAACCATCCACCAGGAAAATTTGTCTTAGCAAGTGGAATAGATTCCTTATTTGGTCCCGACAAAGAAAACTAGACCCTTGCTCAGCTCCTGTTAGTGTGGTTTTGGATTATCTGACAGGTCTTCTTCATTAAGGAGCAGCAGCCTACACCATTTGAGTACGTTTGGCTGCTGTCTCAAACTTCCATAATGGATTCCAAGACTTATTCTTAATCTTCCCATCTGTGTAAAACCTTCTTGAAAGGGGTCTCGCATATCAGACCACCCTTCAAAGAACCGATCGAATCTTGGAGCTTAACACTAGTACTGCAATCCCTGACACGATCACCTTTTGAACCTGCTGCCAGTTGTGATATAAAGTTCTTATCCTGGAAATCACTATTTTTAGTAGCCATCACCTCAGCAAGACGAATATCTGAGCTTCAGGCATTGTGCATAAAACGCACTTACATGGTCTTTCATAAGGATGGAGTATCACTCCAGACTAACCCTTCCTTTCTGCCCAAAGTTATTTCAGCATTGACAGTTAACCAGACTGTTGACCTACCAGTAATTTTTCCTAACTATTTAAATAAAGAATACTGCCTTCATTTGCTGGATGTATATAGACAATTGCGATTTTATTTGAACAGAACTAAATCAGTACATAAATCAGACCAGTTTGTTTCCTCTTCAGGTTCTAAATTGGGCAACTCTGTTTCTAAATTGACCTTATCTAAGTGGTTGAGAAACTGTACATCATTGGTCTACCAACATAATAAGATTCCTCTACTGAGCAAGATCAAAGCATGCCACCAGATCAGTGGCGACTTCTGTTGCTTTTCATTCAAAGGCTTCAGTGGATGATATCTGTGCAACTGCAACTCGGGCTACCCCTCATACTTATAACTCATTACAAATTGGATTTAGTCTCCGAGGAGAGAACATCCTTTGGTTCAATGGTACTCAGGAACATCCTTTCATAAGGGCCTCCCAAGACATAAAGTAGCTAGGGACTCTGTCCCATCAGTAAGGAATGAATGAAGATTACCAACATCAGCTAAAGAAGTTATGTTCTTACCATAACGTTCCATCTGTGTTGTTCATCTTCATTATGTCCCACCCTCCTTCCCCCTCCACGGGGCTCATGGAGGTTCGGATTTGGTCCACATCCCGCATTAGCGGACCTGCTCAGAAAAAGCCTCTGCTTTCTTTATCATGGAAAAACTCGATCTGAGGTAACAGGAAGAAGGGCACTATGGATAAAGCTTAGCTCAAGAGTTTTTTGGCTGACACGAGCTTGTTAGAAGGCCGAATCAGTTCAGAGGACGGAACCAACACCCATCAGTAATGAATGAATGAAGATAAATAACACAGATGGACTGTTATGGTAAGAACATAACTTTTTTTTTTCTGCCTTACACTTTCAGCTGTCCACTGCTTTGAAAATATTCACAAAGTGTCTAGCTCCAATTATACCCCATTGCAAGCTACAGTGTATCCTTATTTCTCCATATTTAGATGACTTGCTTATATTTGCAAGGTCTTTTTCAAAGTGTCAGGAGTCTCTCAATTGGTAGAAAGATCTCCTATGCAGGCTGGGATTCCAAGAAAATTCAGAAGTCTTTTTTGACTGTTATCACACAGGATTATTTTCCTGGGGTGTCTGCTAGACACCTCAATAAAAAGAACTTTGCTTCCACAGGAACAAATAGATATACATTTAGATCTATCCCATTATTTCCCCTCAGAGTTTGTTCACTGTGTGGGAATACCTCAGGATTCTGTGTCTCTTAGCATATATGATTCTCATCAAACCTCTGGTAAGACATTACATGAGAAAGATGCAGTTGTATCAGAAGTCTGTTTGGTCCCAACACCAGCACCAACACCCATTATCTTTTCAGATTTCAGTTCTGGGATTTGTGAGAAGGGAAGAGCAATCACTTTGTGAAGACATCAAATATCCATGAATCCAGGTCTTCCCTTCTGCTTCAAAGCAGTCAGTTACAACAGACACATTGTACTTTGCTTATGGAGCAGTGTCAAGTGGGATAAAGTGCAAGGTATCTGAGACAACAAAGACAGACACAAGTACATAAATGTAAAAAAGATGTTTGCCCTTATCAAGGTACTCAACTCTCTGAATCACCTTTGGTATCAAAGACCACTTCAAGTTCTTATGAACAGTACCACAGAGATGTGGTTCATAAACAAGCTAGGGGAACTAGATCATTCCCCCTATGTAGACTAGCCATGGTTGCATGGGATATAGATTTACAGCACAGTTTCACTCTACAGGTTTCCTACATTCCATCAGTGCAAAATTGTGTGTCAGATAAAGCGAACAACACAAACGCAGCCCCTCATAAATGCAAACTAGATTAGGGGGTTCTTTGATCCATCTGTGGGGAGATCCTCAAGTAGATCTTTTTGCCTTCTGTCTGAACAGCTAGCAAAATTATTTTCCAGGACGCCATGCAAGAAGGCTTGAAAGACAGATGCCTTTTCTTTTCCTTGGACAGGAATGTTCCTGTATACTTTTCCACCCTTTCCACTGATATCCAGGGTACGTAATGGATATTCAGAAGGAATCACCCAAAATTATTATGGTGACTTCCTTCTGGCCCAGTCAACATTTATTTTTCCTTCTTTTGGAATAGGCCAGGGGCAATTACCACAAGCTTCCTCACAGATTAGAACTACTCACACAAGAATGGGTGTTGATACATCTTGACTCCAGACAACTTCTGCTGACTTCCTAGATGATAGGGTTTTCATACCTTTTAGGCACGTGTTTACTGAGGGCATGCAATAGAGGCAACAAAGAGTGCTACTAGAAAATCGTGTATTAGCCAATGGAAATGGTTTTCTGGTCAGTGCCAACACCAACCAGCACCCATATAGGGCTACTGTTTCACTGGTTTTACAATATTTGTGTGAGTTATTTTCCTGTGGTCTCATTCTCCTCTGTCAGGATTCATTTCTTGGCCATTTTAGCATGTTTGCCTATGGATTCCTCTCTATCAAGGCATTCCCATATCAAAATGTTCTTGAAAGTGTATTGCATAAGAGACCTCCAAAACAACCAGTGACTCCTCATTGGGATCTTAATTTTGTGTCAGAGAAGCTAATTTCCATAATTCAAATTCTCCATTTCAACCAGCTCATCTGTCTAACTTCTTAACATGGAAAACAGTTTTACTGGTTGGTCTAACCTCTGCAGGAAGAATATCAGTGTTGCAAGCTCTTATGGTAAGTCAGCCTTCTTATTTTCCAAAGAAACAGGGTTTCCTTCCAGTCGCTCTTTTATGCCTAAAGTGGTATCTGAGTTTACATTAAACCAAAATGTACACCTCCCTGTGTCCTTCACTGAACCCCAAAATGAGGGAGAAAGGATACTTGGATGTCCACAGACAACTTGGGTATTATCTTGATAGAACAGAATATTTCAGAATTTCTGATAGTTTGTTCTTGTGAAAGTAAGATGAGGAGTTAATCTGTGACAAAGCAGACCATTTTCAAATGGTTGTCTCAGCTTGTTACAAAGCAGACTATTTTCAAATGGTTATCTCAGCCTGTTACCTTTTGATATTCCCACCACACTAAAACTATTCCAGGCAGGGTGAAGACTCTGTCTGTATTTTCATTTAAATATTTCTGTCATCTCTAATAGCTCCTGAATAATTTCCATTACCTATTCCTTAAATTCCTGTCTTTTCAACAGATAGTTGGGAAAGTGCCAGTGTCTCATTTTCATTTCATTACCCTGTGTTTTTATTTTAGTTATTATTGATGCATGATCTGAAATAATTATTGGCTGCATGTCAAGACTTTCAGTTAAATGCACATGTTCCCATGACATGTAAATTCTGTCTAGCCTAGTCCAGTTTTTGTATCTTGGGGAATAATGTGTAAATTCACTCTGAACTCCTAGTTCTAAATTCACATATTCCATGTCAAGTATCTTCATAAATTTCTTCAAAAATCTACCCTTAATGTGTAAATTCACTCTGAACTCCTAGTTCTAAATTCACATATTCCATGTCAAGTATCTTCATAAATTTCTTCAAAAATCTACCCTTCTTTGTTATATTTCCCTTCTGCCCCCCAACACATCTTCACTGCTGCAAATCAAATTCCATTCCTTACCTATAAGCAATATTCCTTTTTGAAAGCTGATTATTTTTACCAGAATTTTCTTAATCTCCATTATAGCAGTTGTAGGAGGAATATAAATTAAATACATGCCAGTGTAATCCTCCTCCCTTGCCAGTAGCACCATAGTACTACAAATTTATCATTATTAGTTTTTTTATCCTCTTCTATCGCTATTGGTGCTCCTCTTGCAAATAATATAAGTGCTACTCTTTTCCTTTATTCCATGTATTCCACTGAATACATACAAATTCAGTTCTTTCCAAGTGTGGCTCCTGAAGCATAGCTGTTTTCACTCAACATTTTTTTAATGTAGTTCATTACTGTTTCTTTTTGTATTTATTTGTAAGACCATTGACATTTAAAGACATTACAGAAAACATCATTGTATTAAAAAGTTATTATTCCCACCTTTTATGAGTAACAACTTTTAAGTATCCAGCTCCAGCTTTTGTGTTACATGCATACACTGTTTGGTAGGTTGATCTTTTATACAGTTGTTTCTTGTCGTATCCATTTCAGATTGTCACATTTTACAAAACTTTTTGTTTTATTGAAAGCCCTCAAACAAAAAAAAAACACACTCCAATACCCCCTAAACATATTATCTTCATACTGAAGCACAAAACTGCGTACCTCTTCAAATATTGAAGTTTTACCCTCCTAACAAGAACATGTGCCCTAAACTGGCAGCCATACTGCTAAGACACATGGTACAGCCTGTGCTTCTAAGTACTGCCTGGTTTTGTTTTATCTTTATACCTCTCCCAGCTAGGAAAACATTTGAATGCCTTCAGAAAACATCATCTCCTAGCCATTTCTCTTTATCAGATCTTTTCCATGGAGACATGAGGCCCAGATACAAAGTTGCTACTAATGCTGCTTGCTACTAATGTTGCTAATGTATTTGCTAGGAAAAAAGCTTTATAGCTTTCAGTGTTCTTTTTCATTTACTTGCTTTCTCTTAACTTGTTACTAGATCAAACTAAGGGCCTTAATCCAGTCATTCCCCTATGCAAAATGAGAAAAATTACATCTTCTTTTGTCATGCTATTTTGACCAGACTTTTCTTCTTTTTTTATATTGCAGTGCTTATATTTCTTAAAATTGAACAAGGAAAAAGAGAGAATGGAGAAAGAAAAAAAGCGGAGCAGATGTTTATATTAGTATCCACATTACACTTAAAAATAACTGCACTATAAAATATTGCTTTTAAGAATAAAATGTTTTACTTATATTTAACTTTCTGTCTTCTCTTCCAATCTTCTAGGTATTTTTCCAGACATTAATGAAATGGAATAGGGCATATGCTTTCAAGTCCCCAACAAGTTTAACAAAGTCAAAAAAGTTCAATATTTCCAGATTTTCTTGTTCTGTCATGTTTCACAAATGTAAATTGCTTTGTAATCCCACATTTATCAATTTACAAGTAACTGTTTTTTATTCCTTTTCGTCTCCATCTCCAAAGTCCTGTCTCTGCTTAACTTTTCGTGTACTCTTGATTCTTCTAGTCAACTCTTGCGCTTCTTTCCTTCTCTGAAGCATTTCCCATTGAAACATTGGAAAAGGTTTCACTAGCACAATCTCAACCAGAAGAAAAAGAAGCAGAAGCTCCTGTCTCACAGCTCTCTTTTTGTTGGACAAACTTTTTTATTTCCTCCTTAGCATGTACTGCATCAAAAAGTATTTTGTCCTGCCAGGAAAGAATATTTTGAAGTTAGCTGGGTACAGCAGTTTGAATTTCATGCCTGCTTCTCAACATTCCTTGAATAGTGGAATAGTGGAGTAAATTTAATCCTCTTATGCCTGGTGTACAGTGAGTAATTATTGTCCACAAACATTCTTCTGTCTCCCACTTTTAGTACTTTGTCCTTCTGCCACAGTTTTATCAGAATCAGCTTCTTCTGCTGGTAGGATTGTATCTTTACTATTAAAAGTTTAGGTTGCTTTTTCATAGGCAGATTTGGAGCACACACACATTGTGCCCTTTCAATTAACAACTCCTCCTGTGGAATACCAGTCCAGATGCTTATTTGTGCTTTCATAAAATTAATTCAGTCTCTTCCTTTCAGCTTCTCTGGTATATTAGAAAATTTCATTTTTTCCATATGTGCTCTGTCATCTAATTCTATTATTTTTTTCAAACATCTCTTCCTGAGCAGTCTCATATTCAGCCAGCCTTTTCATTTTGACCTCTGATTTTTGCAGTGTTGCCACCTCATCTGAATATCCATTTAAAGCGTCTTCCATTTTTTCCAGCCTATTGTTATTTGAGATGATGTACTTCATCAGTGTTTCATTTATTTTAATCAGGTCTGTCTGCAGGTGTCTTATACTTTCCTCTAGGTTACTGGAAGTCATGTCTAGAGCTTGCACTGCTTTTTGCTGAACAGCTGCAGTATTCTAGTATTCTTCCCAGTCAGTGTTTTTCCTCACCTTTTCTAGCTGATTTTCTTTCAGGTCCTCTGTATTTATTTTTTCCTGGCATCCAAGCAGTGCCCTTACTCACCAGTTACTGAAATTATGATGGTGGTGTAACTATTTAAGAAGCTGTTTTAATTACTGTTTTAGTTGGTCTGAAGAAGTGCTCTCAAGAGCATGAAAGTGCTTACCTGAATAAAGTTCTACATTGTTATTTTATTTTACTCTGTTGGAGTGGTTGGTGTGGTCTTTATACGTATTTTATACTTTAATTTTGTTGACCTGAGAACCTCTTTAACAGTGGAATACTTCATCATATGTTTAGTTACTGAAATTTACCTAGAAATATAAGTCCACTGACTTTCTGTGCTGAGTTTCTGTTTTCACACTGGGAGAGCAAGAATTAAGCTGCTACTCAATGTGCAGCCATCTTGGAAGTCTCATAATTTAGTTTTTAGAATTTTAAATTATCAAGATTATTTGTGAAAATTGATTTTACGGTGTGCATACAGTTTAAATAATTTTTCTGCACCCTTACCTGCAGAGTAAAAGTCTGAATGAAATTGTTTCTAATTCTAGTCAAGCTTCAAAACATTATTTTAGAGGTGTGCTTGAATGTACAGATGTAGTCCCAATAAATGCCACTTCTTCTGTTTCATTAAGACTGTATGCTTGTTTACATGATCAGAACTTCTCTGATGAATTGAAAGCCTTAATTTTAAATGCAGCTTTAAGTTCTGAATTGGTGCTTGGGCCATCTACACAGATACTCAAACAGTGGGATGATGGAAGCAAATTAATGCACTAGGATGTTTCATGTACACATGTTCTACCCAGTCAAGGGGTCTACCTTCAAGGGGCAGAACAAGTAAAAATCCCAGCCAAAGTTAGGGATCCACAAGAAAATGGCAGGAAAATAGTTATTCAAACCAAAATGGGGGGGGGGGGCTTTCTGAAAAAGGATCAACCCCTGCAAAGGATTGATTGTGGAATTCACAGAGCACCCCTTCCCCCTACTGCCATTCCAGCCCTTCCTTCTCTTCATCCTTCCCCGGGTTCTCTCAGCCCTGCAGTTTAGCTAATATAATGTCAGACAAATGTGTCCTAAGAATAATTCTGTGAGGATACACTTGGCAATGTATAGAAAATCCTCTCCTTTTCAGGGAAATTTCCCCAAAACCAGAAGACTAAACAGAGCTGTTTCCTCCAGTTCACCATCACATAGTAGAAGCAGGGGTCAAAGAACCAGGGTCTATTATACACAAAGTCAAAGCATTTTACTTATAAAAAAAGAAGCACTCCTGGAAAACCCATCTTAGATTTGACCTTTCCAAACACCTTTGTAAAAGTTCCAAAATTCAAAATGCTCAACTTAAGTCACTCGTAGTATTGCTTCCAGACTACTTTTTCATGATGATTCTAGATCTCAAAGATGCTTATCATATTTCTGTTGTTCCCAATTTCAAGAAAAAATTGAGAATTGTGTGTGTCTGGCTTGCATTAATAGTTTTCTGCATTAATCTTTGGGCCATCTACTGCACCTCAAGTGTTTACAAAGTGTCTGGATCTGGTGGATGCCTGTTTTAGAACCATAGGCATCCACTTTTTTTCTTTATTTAGATGACTTGCTGATTTGTGCAGATTCTGTATCCAGGTATGTAGAGCCCTTAGACAAGGTCACATCCCTCCTTTCCCACTTGGGCCTCATACTGAACCTTCAAAAGACTTTCCTTGCATGCTCTCAAAGAATTGTTTTCCTGGATTGTTGGAATGAGACAGTAAAAATGGATGGCCTTCCTTCTAGAAGCAAAGTTCTGAATTGTTAGGACATTTTCTTGGATTTCTCTTCTAGACATGGCCTTAACAATGGAGTTCCTCAAATTTCTAAAACCTCATGGCATCATTGATCTTCATGATACCATGAGCCAGACTGCACTTGTGAAAAATTGAAAGGTACTTGAAGAATTGTTGTATCCAGCACCTGTATCCATTGGATTTCCGGGTACTGGGATTTGTAATACAGGAACTGCAGTGATGGAGGAATCAACTGTGTCTTAATGCAGGGCTCCATTTCTCTCTTTGGACCCTAGTGCAATTTGTCCAGACAGACTCTCCAGATTTTGCTTTGGTAGCAGTGTCCATGGGAGTTCAAGTGCAAGTCTTGTGGGGTCCTCAGGACATGCCAAAGCACTTAAATTCAAGTCTTAAAAATTCTTCACCACTTATGGACTTTGGGTCCTCTTCTAGTGTTCACAGACAACAGTTCCTTGCTGTGGTACTTGAACAAGCAAGGGAGGTAAAAGGTCATACCCTCTTAGCTGGTTGGCACTGATGGCCTGGGAGCTTACTCTACAGCATCTTCTGACTCTTCAGGCCTCATAGATTCTGTCAGAACAAAACACGGTGGCAGACAGATTAAGCAGATCCTGGACAGACCGTCACAAGTGGAAGCTCCATGTAAAGGTTTTCCAGGGCTTGATCCAGATGTGAGGAACACCTCAAGTAGATCTGTTTGCCTCCTTTCAAATCAAACAACTTAAAGAATTCTGTTCAAGATATCCTGCAGCCATGCCTGGATGACGGACACTGTGATTCACATGATCATGAATGTTCCTGTATGCATGTCCACCCTTTGCAATAATTCCCAATGTACTTCTAAAGATTTTAAAGGACTTGGCAAAGATTATTGTGGTAACCCAGTTTTGTCTCATGCAGAGTTTGTTCTCCCTTTTAATGGAATTGACTAAGGGAAGTTAACTGCAAGCTCCCTCACAGATTGGATCTGCTCACACAGAATCAGGAGTGAATACTGTACTCCAACTTAGAGCAATTGCAAATGACAGCCTGGGTGATTCTATTTTGATACCTTTTAGGCACTTGCTTCTTGAAGAGGTGCAGCAGATATTTAAAGAGGCAAGAAAACATGCAAGTAGAAATGCTTACAAGTTGAAGAATTTTTCTAACTGGTGCCTAACCAATAACAGAGGTAGTGAAAGGGTTTCAGCCCTCTAGTTTTGAAGTTTGTGTGAGCTACTTAGAGATGGTTTGTTATATGCTTCTATCAAAGGGCATCTTGCAGCCTTCTCAGCTTGTCCGCCCATGAATCCCCCTCTTTCATCTCTTTTTATGCTTTCAAACAGTTTATGGAAGGAGTGTTACCTGTGAGGGCCCCCCAAATAAATAAATTGCTGTTTCTGGAATCTCAAATTAATTCTTTTTACTTATTGCTTTGACAGTTGTAAGGCGAGCTTGTGAGCTGCAAGCTCTCATGGCGGGCTAACCCTGTTTGATTTTTCACAAGAACAGGGTTGTGCTATGCACTAATCCATCATTCATGTCTGAAGTTGTTTCTGAATTTACCTTTAATGAAACCATCAATCTCCTAGTGTTTTATCCTAATCCAAAAATCAAGGGAGAAGCAATGCTATATACCTTGGATTCGCACAGGCAGCTCAGGTACCACCTTGACAGTACAAATCCCTTTAGGAATGCTAAACAAATGTTTGTTTCTTATACAGGGGCTAGGAAAGGTCAACCATTGACAAAGAAAGTAAGAGACTCAGACGTTCAAGCATATAATTGATATGGTAGTAAAAAAAAAAAGCTGGCTTTGTTTGCAGATGATATTATTTTATACCTGATAAAACCAGAAAAGAACATTTCAGTGTGTTGTGAAACATTTTGAGACACTTTCAGATCTTTTCAGGATATAAAATTAATGAAGCTAAAACAAAGGCAATAGCTGTAAATTATGTACCCTCACACGAATTGGTTCAGCAATATCCATATTTATGGGGAAATGATAAAATGAAATACTTAGGAGTGTGGACCTAAAAGGATTCTGATGTGGGAAGAGACTAAACAAAAGATAATACAAAATCTGAGAAATTGGAAGCTCCTTTATATGGATATCATCATATAAGCAGTTAGAATGTTTTTAGTCCCTTTAGTTTTATACACTGGTAAGGCATATTTTATCAGCCAGTGGAGATGTTGTGGATAGCAATTAAAGAGCTGAAGGATTTTATCTGGGAGGAGAAGACTACAAGAGCCGAGTGGGATAAGCTGATTCTTCATGTTGAACAAGGTGGTTTGAGATTACCCGATTTGAAGGGGTACTTCAGAGCTGCACAGTTAAGGCTCCTATACATGGCACAAGCAGAAACCTACCATTCAAGGTGGAAAGAGTTGATGGTGAAACAGGGAGACTGGGATTTTGGATGCAGATCCTTAAGGAGAATAACAATAACCATACAGAATATTATATTGATAAAGTAGCAGGAAGTATTCTAAGAACTAAGCACAGGAATGGGAAGGGAGATTCTGCTGATAGGGATGACTGTAATCAGGGATAAGGACAATAGGCAAGAGCTGGTGGGAAGCTATTGGAGAAAACTGGCAAAAGAATCACTGTATTGGGAGCAAATAATTAGAAAGGGAAAGGTAATAGAATAAGAAGAGGCAATAATTTATTTGGACTGCAGGCTAGAGACTGCCTTCCCTGTGAAGGACTGATATCAGAGTATAGGCAAAGAGAAATAAATAGGGGGTTCTAAATGAAAGACCAACACTGGTAGAGTTGTTAGTAGAATTTAGAATAGAAGCTGATTTTAGGAAAAATCAGTAGAGCATACAAAATATTACATGATAACTATAAGAATCAGTCAAAGGAGGTTAGAAAGGATTGGGAAGAGAGTGAGAGTGGGTAAGCAAGTCGCAAAGAAAAAATGAGGGATATATATGTATGTCTCCCACATATGCAACAAAATTTAAAAGATTTAGGATCTTTGCTTGGAAGTATTTGCATAGGTATTTTTATACCCCAAGAAGACAAAAAAGTATTTTTTCTTCAGGTAGACAGGAAATGTTGGAGGTGTGGTGGGGAAGAAAGAGGTACTTGGGAACATATTTTCTGGGAGGGTGATGAGTTGGCCAGACTTTAAAGATTCCCTGCAGATGGCTCTGTCAGAGATACTGGGTGAGCAAATTGTTATAACTAAGGAAATAATTTTTTTGAGCTATGATACAAAATCTGAATTGCCTAGACATATTAATGCCTTGCTGAGTCATATTATGGTGGCTTCCAAAAAAGCAATTACTAGAAAATGGAAAATAAAGTCTATATCAACTTTACTAGTAGTGTTGTATATAGTAACCGAGATAAAACAACTGGAATAAGGATCTTTAGAAAAGGGTAGGAACAGATTGCATAGAAAAATGGGAATTGGGGGATCAATGCATGCCGAGGAGGAACGAGGTTTAAAAGAAGGCAGGATTTGAATGAGCTATGTAATGTTTGAATGACAGTGACGGGATAGATTATAAGTGATGTGTAATGTTTGCAAATAAAAGCATATCAATATAGTTTGTGATGTATAATGTTTGCAACTAAAGTTACATCAGTATGGTTTGTTTTCATTTATATAAATCTCTTAATGCCTATGTCACACTGGATAATTTAGTAAACATGTTTCTTGTTTAAAAAAAATAATTTTCTAGAGACATCTTTTAACAATGTTGTAGATTCTGCCAAACAGGCAGAGAAGTATAAATGTTATAGGTGCAGGCAGTGCATCCACATTCAAGGAGGAACTCAAGCAGATATTTATTCTTATGGCATTTTGAAATCTAATGGATATATTAATTGTGAAACAAAGGGGGTGATTTATTTTGCACCTTGCAAAATGTGTCTTGTTTTTTATATTGGAAAAACTGAAAGGCATTTTAAGGACAGAATATAAAAAAACATCTGTATGACATTTAAAAAGAAGGATATTAATGACATTGTTTGCCCAGATGATGTAAATAACTTGAGCCTTCCATGGAACATACCTTTCAAATTATTACCTATTTTCCTCAGAAAACATGGTACTTTCTCCACTTTTTCAGCATAGCTGGGAAGCCACTCAAAATTTTCCAAATACTTTTGATCAAATCTTTGATACTTTTCTAATCAATAGAAGTTTTACCTACTTGGGTCAAGCAGTAATCTTTCCCAGTTGCTAGCCCATTATTAACAGACCCTTCCAAATTTCTACTCAATTTGTACTTATTATTTCTTTGTCCCTTTACTTTTTCAAATGTTTCTCTAACCAGTTTAATAGAGTAACCTCTATATTCCAACTTTGATGCCAGTGTAGTACTTTCATTAATGAAAATACTATCGTAATCAGTCAGTTGGCTAGCCCCCACAAACTGCCCTTTTGATAATATTCTTTTTAACACATCTACCTTTGGAATAATTGAAATGTTTCACTGGTAGTCCATCTCTGTCTATGAGATTTGTTATTGTCAGAAGAAAGCGAGGCAGAGTCCCCTTCTGTTTGTTGGCTCGTTGTTTGTGTCCTTAGCCTGTTATGCATCCAATAATGTACTGGATCCTCCAGGAAAATATTCTGAAGAAAGCTTGGATGCAGCAGCTTGAATCTCAAACCTTCTTCTTAACATTTATAATTTCCTAGGATAAACTTACTTCTTTTATGTTTGATGCACATGTAATCATGCTGCTGTCCCTTTTTTTATTATTTTTCCCTTCTGCCACAGTTTTGTCAAGAGCATCGCTTTCTGCTGGCATGATTGCATCTTTACTAACACATCTCATGCTAAAGTTGGAACATGCATATGCTGTGCCCTCTTGTCAGTCCAGTTGTTTATTTGTACTTTCATAAAATTAATCTAGCCTGTTCCTTACAGTTCATCTGGTACAGCTGAAAATCTCAGCCTTTCTCTGCATGTTTAATTTTCTTTTTCTGCTTTTTAAATAGGTTTTCTTTAGAGTGTTATGATCAGCTAGCCTTTTCTTCATTTCACCCTCTGATTTTCACAATTTTATAATTTCATCTGAATAACTAGCTAAAGCTGACTTTTGTTATTTGAGTTTATATATTCTTCAGCACCTCTGAGTGCATTTGATTTATTTTCTTTCTCCTTGACTACTGGAAGCCATCTCCTGTTCCAAAACTGAAACTTGAAATGTTTTTTTTTTTTTTTTAACTGAACATCTACAATATTCTTTCTAACAATACTTTTTTTTTTTTTTATCCTTTTCTGGTTGAGTCTCTTATTTTCTCCAACTTTCTTCTTTTCTGGCATCCAAACAGTATAATTACTAGCCAGTGATTTAATTTTACCCCGATTGATAGTTTGTACTGTATTTTTTCACAGTATTTCAATTTTCACACTGGGAGAGCTCTAATCAACCACTTGATAGTGGTGTGTAGTTTAGAAGTCTATACATCTGTCTTCTGATATGAGTCATATTTCTGCTACCCTCACCAAAATCTTCAATATCTCAGTTCTTCCAAAAACTGCACATAGCTCCAATTAAATCCTTCTCATCACCTCTACCAGTATTACTCCAAACTGTACTCCTCTAGCACCTGACTTAGAACCACCCATCTCCCACCTAATATAGTCTTATCCACAAACTTCGAATTTTACCATAATCAGCCCCCCCCCAAAAAAAAACCCTGTTTAACCCTAATTCAATTTCTCATTTTTCAGTCTTACTTTTCCTTCTAATCATTACAGTTCTCTTGCATGGCTATATTTAATCAACTCCAAAACCCCAAGTTTTTTCTACACTTAATCATTGCCTCAACCAAAAACTAAAATGACAATACATAAAATAAGACTAATTAATGCAAACAGCATGATCTGAAGTAGGAGATTAATTTGTCTGCAACCTGTGGGTTATGGATCCGATATCGGATCCGAACCGGCATGGTTTATCCAGCTATGGATCCGAGCTCATAGCTCCTCCCCTCACCCATAATGCCCTGCTCTCCCTACATGACCTCAGATCTAGTTTGCCGCGCTGGTAACCAGTTGGATCGTCTTGAGCTCTTCAGCTAAGTGTTCTAAAACTCTTTAAAAAAGTTTCAGAGTGCTTTAATATAGTTAATTCTGTGTGATTGTGTTAGGTTTCCTTTAGTTTTTTGATATTTTTGAGTTAAAATTTTAATTTAAAAATTTTATCTTAATTCCCTCCCCTCGCTGGTTCGGAGTTTTGTTTGAGTGTGTATTTGGGGCCTTGTGTGCGTGCTAGTTTAGCATTAATTACTTGTTTTTTTTGTTTAAAAAAAAAAAAAAAAAAACTTTAGTTATGTCAGAAGCCCCAAAGGCAATTTTTTCGAAGTGCTCCGAGTGTGGCCATAAGCTTTCCCCTGCTGATGGCCACACTCGGTGCGTTCGATGCCTTGGGGTTGAACACCTCACTTCTGGATGTTCCATTTGTGCAGGGTTCAACCCCAGGGCATTGAAGGATCGGAGGTCAAAGCTGGTCCTGGCGGGACTTCTGCCCCCGGACTCGGCTTCGGCCTCCGCTCCCGTGGTGGGTACTGTTGCTTCAGTCCCCTCCTCGCCTGCTCCCCCTCCTCCACCTGGGACTCAACCTCCCGCTGCTGGGTTGGAGGAGAGGGAGGCCAGAAAAAAGGACCGGAGAGAGAAGCAAAACAAGTGGCGGGAGGAGACCTCCGTTTCGGCCCCGCCAGCTAAGTGGGTTTCTCCTCCGGCCTCCTTGGCTGCTGGCTCTCCCCCCCTCGGCTCCGATCCCCGGTCTGCTTTTCACCGGGGCCTGAGGAGGAGGAGACCCGATCTCCGTCGAGGTGGCACTCAAGGCCTACCTCGGTAGCCTCTTCGAGGTCTACATATAGCCTTTCCAACGCCGATCTGGACCGGATGATGAGAAGGTTCATCCAGGCCCAGATGCAGATGGGAGTGCTCCTGCCTCCCCCCCCCCCTCTGGGGGGGAGCTCAACCCCATTTTTCAAGCCCATAGCTCCTTCTCCGACCCGCTACCCAGGTTCGGAGCTTTGGCCGGGCAGCCGGGCCGGGTGGGTCGGCGCCGATAGTACTAGGTACTTCGGATCCGACCCTGCCCTCGAGTGTTTCGGATCCGACCTCTCGGATCCTGGCTCCGAGCTTCGGATCCGGGGGACTCAGTGTGCCTTTGGCGCCATCTGTGTCGGAGCACACTGGTCCTTCGGATCCGAGTGTCTCTGGGCCGGCTCCGATCCACTCTTCGGATCCGAGGGGGAGCCGACTTTCAGATCCTTTGGTCGAGGCTGGCTCCCCTTCGGCTTTTGATGTAGTGGAGAGGGCTCTGTTGAGGGCTTCCCGACCCCCGGCACTTGCTTCGGCTGCTTCCCGCGCTCCATCTGCACTGGGTCAGGCTTCCGCCATCCAGCCACTGGGACAGCCCACTTCAATGCCCCAAGCTGTTCCATTGGAACAAGACACTGCTTGTGAGGGCTCCTCGGACAGCCCCCCCCCGAGGAAGCACCTCGCAAGCATACGTGTAAAAGGAGGCACATAGACTCCCCCGAGTCTTTAACTGAAGACACGGATTTGGAGGAAGGGGAAGGCTCCCCAAGATCACCCCCCGAGGATGTCTCCTTTGGAGACATCATGGAAATGCTTCGCATAAGGGGTGGGTGGTCTGCCCCTAAGTCTTCCTCGGACAAGTCCGTGTTCTTGGAGGCATTCGAAGCGGGCCCGTCTACCTCTTGGGTGTCCCCTCCTGCCGACCCCCAGGTGGACCTTATTACCACCAGGGCGTGGAAGGAACCAGACACCGTGGAGCCAATTCCCAAAAGGCCAGACAGAATCCTTAGCCCCCCTGCAGACCGTGCCCACTGGAGTAAGGGGCCTCCGGTAGATGCCATGTTGACGGCAGCAGCCACCAAGAGGGAACTCGCCCAGGAGAGAGTCCCTCAGTCCATCCTCCGAGCAAGGAGTCTCGGATGATGGACCGCTTGGGGAAGTGAATGTTTAGTTCAGCGACCTTCTCAGTGAGGGCGCTCAACTATCTGGCACATGTTATCAGGATGCAGCGCGATCTTATTAAAGAATACGCTGCATCCCCCCCCAGAGTCCATGTCGGAGGAGGACAAACTTTTGCACTCCACCAGTATGGCCACTCTTTCGTCCGTGACGAATACCTCTATGCGGTTGCTGTCCCATGCTACTGAGGGAGCTGCTAGAGCTGCAGGAGTAGGCCTAGTCACTAGACGCCAGGCCTAGCTCTGCCATTGCGATTTCATGGAGCCTTTCAAGGTGTCTTTCGCGAATGCCCCCTTTGATGGTTCTGCCCTTTTTGGCAAAACGGTTCGCGACACCTTGACCCAGAGCGAAAAGGACGGGAAGATGCTGTCTGCCGTCGGAATCCGCTTCTCTGTGCCCCAGAGGTCCTACTCTAGGAACCAAAAGGGCCAGAAGAAGATGTGGTTCCGGAAGTCGCAGCAATCCCAACCCGCTCCGGACAACCAGTCCTTCCGTGGCAGAGGAGGACAGGGAGGACGCCGCCCCAGGGGCAGAGGGGCTCCCAGGAATTTCGGGTCCAGAGAACCTTTCTCTGAACGGCCCGCGCAGCAGCCCTGAGGGGTTGCCCGACTGCTCCACTCTGGAGGCAGTCGGGGGACGTTTTTCGGAGCACCTAGCGGCATGGGAGTCCATAACATCAGACCGCTGGGTCCTCCGCATTATATCCAGAGGATACAAGATCCCCTTTTATCACATCCCAAAACTAAAATCCCTCCCCGACATTCCACCCAGTCAGTGGGAGGCCGCTTCAGCAGAAATTGGCCATCTGCTGAGGAAAAGAGCCATCCAGCCCGTCCCCCCAGACCAGATCGGATCAGGGTTCTACTCCAGGTTCTTTTTAGTGCCAAAAAAGACGGGGGACCAAAGACCGATTTTAGACCTGTACCTGTTAAACCTGGCAGTTCCCAAGGAGAAGTTCCGGATGGTCACTTTGCAATCCATCCTCCCCCTTCTGGGAGAGAATCACTGGATGTGCTCTATAGACCTCAAGGATGCGTACTACCACATACTGATGGACAGACGTTCCAGGAGGTTTCTTCGCTTCCGGCTGGGAGCCAGTCACTACCAGTTCAGGGTCCTTCCCTTTGGTCTCACCGCAGCCCCCAGGGTGTTCACCAAAGTATTAGCAGTGGTTGCAGCCCACCTGAGGCTTCAGGGGGTGTAGCTTCTCACCGCCCCAACAAGGCATCTACTATCCTTGGCGCGAGACTCCTTTCTTCACCTAGCTCCCTGCCTGGGCATCACGATAAACATAGCAAAATCCAGCCTGGCCCCTACTCAGTTGATAGATTTTATAGGTGCCAGGTTAGACACGAGGAAGTTAAGAGCCTTTCTCACAGCCGACAGAGTTCGGAATCTGTGACTCCAGGTGTGGGCCATCCTCCACTCCAGCTCAGTTCCGGCGGAATTGGTCCTGAGGGCTCTAGGGTCCATGGTGGCAGCGATATCTCTTCTTCCACTCGCCAGGTTCAACATGCGGGTCCTTCAGTGGACACTTCAAGTTCAGTGGTCTTACCTTGCTCTCCCTCTGCATCATCCCATTGCGATCAGCAAGGCTTGCAAGCGGTCTCTCTTGTGGTGGCTGCATTCACAGGGTCTCCACAGAGGCCACCCCTTTTGTGCTTCTCCCCCTCTCGCCACGGTGACCACGGACGCCTCCCGCCTCGGGTGGGGGGGCATTTTGCAGGCCAGACGGTCCAAGGCACGTGGAACGACTCAGAGACCTCCCTGCATATCAATGTTCTAGAGATGAGAGCAGTGCTCTTGGCGTTGCGAGCACTTCAGGCCTTTCTTCCCCTGGGAACAATTGCGATTCAGTCAGACAACATGTCGGTGGTCTGGTACATCAACAAACAGTGGGGAACCAGGTCTTATCCTTTATGTCGAGAAGCCATGAGAGTGTGGGAATGGGCGATCTCCACCAACCGCTTTCTCATCGCAACGCATATTCCGGGTCGGTCCAACATCCTTGCGGACAAGCTCAGTCGCACCATTCTCTCCCCGTGCGAGTGGTCTCTCAATGCTCAAGTAGCGAAATGTATCTTCACACAGTGGGGAACTCCTTGTTGCGATCTCTTTGCGTCTCCCTTAAACACCAAGTGCGACAGTTTTTTCGCTCTAATCCCTCCTCCAGGGGATTCCCCGAGAGACGCTCTGGTGCATGCTTGGCCTCCCGGTCTTCTTTACGCTTACCCCCCTTTGCCTCTGATGCTCCAGGTTCTTCAGAAAGCCTCTCGGTTGGGGTGCAGAATGATTCTCATTGCCCCATTCTGGCCTCGACAGATCTGGTTCCCTTACCTAAGGTCTCGCTCGGTGAATCCACCTTGGATTCTAGATCCCATTCTGGATCTGATATCACACCCATCGAACCTACCAACTCCGAATCTGGACAACCTGAAGCTAACTGCTTGGCTGCTCCAGTTCCACTCCTAATTAGGACTCCCGGTATCTCGTCCCCCGTTAAGGCCATCCTGGTAGCGGCTCATAAACCATCTACCAGAAAAGTTTACCGCAGTAAATGGAAACGATTCTCCATTTGGGTGGAGCGGCAGGGTCTAGATCCCTTCACGGTTCCCCTTCCTCTGGTGCTAGACTTCCTTACCACTCTTTTTAATGATGGTGCCAGTAGTTCCACGGTCAAAGTGCAGCTTGCGGCCATTTCTCACTATCATGTTGGTCATGACTCTGGACCGATTATGTCCGCCAAATTATGTAAAATATTCCTAAAAGGCACCTTTCTCCTTAGACCCCCTGTCAAGCAGGCGGTTCCACCATGGGATCTTTCTTTGGTTCTTCAGGCCTTGACCACTCCCCCCTTCGAGCCTGCGACCACAGTAGATCTTAAATTCTTATCCTTCAAGACTGCTTTTTTAGTAGCCATTACTTCGGCCAAAAGAGTTTCGGAACTTCAAGCCTTATCCATGAAGCCGCCTTACTTGGTCTTCCATCCGGACCGCGTATACCTCGGGACCAATCCCTCCTTTCTTCCTAAGGTAGCTTCAGAAGCAAACATTAATCAGTCCATTAACCTCCCTGTTTTCTTTCCTAAATATCAGAACAAGGGTGAATACAAGCTGCATTCCTTGGATGTTCACAGGCAGCTTCGTTTTTATCTTAACAGGACAGCTGGTCATAGGCAATCCGACCAATTGTTCATTTCCTTTGCCAAATTCAATCTGGGTAAGCCAATTTCCAAAGTCTCCTTGTCACACTGGATTTCGCAGTGTATTCTTTTAGCTTACCAAGTTTCTGGGAGGCCCGCACCGGAGGGAGTCCATGCCCATTCGACCCGGTCAGTTTCTACCTCAGCGGCCTTTAAAGCTAGGATTCCTCTGGATGACATTTGTTCAGCAGCTACTTGGGCTTCATCTCATACCTTTATTTCTCATTACAAGCTGGATATCACATCTAGAGGTAGAGCATCCTTTGGCTCCGCGGTGCTCCGGAATATCCTTCCATGACGGCCGCCCAAGATTCAGGTAGCTGGGGACTCTGTCCCACAGGTTGCAGACAAATTAATCTCCTACTTCAGATTTAGAAGTTATGTACTTACCATAACGTTCCATCTGAGTAGGTGGATTCATTTGTCTGCAACCATCCCGCCCTCCTATCCCCCTGGCCTTGTCAGTTTCCTGCATATTATGTGTTACCCATTTCTAGGGTATTATGATACAGGGCAAACTCGATCTGAGGTCATGTAGGGAGAGCAGGGCATTATGGGTGAGGGGAGGAGCTAAGAGCTCGGATCCATAGCTGGATAAACCATGCCGGTTCGGATCCGATATCGGATCCATAACCCACAGGTTGCAGACAAATGAATCCACCTACTCAGATGGAAAGTTATGGTAAGTACATAACTTCTAATTAATTAAATGTGAATTACATTGGTCATTTCTTTCTACTCAAAAAAAAAACCAAGATATTCTTGAAGTCACAGGGTCACTGTTAAAAACAAACATTCCTATCTTAAACTTCTGCCTCTCAGGCTATAGCATATTCTGTTTCTGGGTACACCTGATAACAGAGTGGGAAGTGATATATCTTGTAAAATATTGTATCAAGAATAGCTAATAATTGACAGACCACATCTCTAAATATCCATGATCCAAACTGGGTAGTCATTAATTTCTGCCACAAACACTAATAAAGCCTCACCTTTGTGGTAACTTATCCCACCCCCAATTCTTAACAGTTTTATTGCTCTTTCTAAATGACAATTTAAAGCAAGCAAACCATAGCAAAGACAAGCTTATTCAGGATGACTTCATTGTTAATCTCTTCAACTTTTCCAAGTGGTGAATCCTTGACTTCCTCACTAACCAGGGTCTGGTTAGCTAAAAAAACAGCACCTTTTGCAAACTAAGACTTGAAGGTTTGGGTTTAGAAGTCTCTTTATCTCCAGCAAATAAAGAAAGATTCTTATTAATAAGAAACTTAGCAAATTAGGTCATTGGGAAATGTACAACCATGTTTCTGTAATCCACCCAAAACACACTTCTAACTGACCAAAACAAATACTGTAATCTTGTCAACAATGGGGATTATATTTTCATTCCTTTAGGATTATTATTTCCTTCAGACTTTGTCAGAAATTTCTCAGTGCCATCCATGTCTCCTACAACTTGTACCTTCACCATCATCACTGCAGAAGCCAACTGTATCTTACCTCCTCTTATACCTCAAGTCCATAAAATCTAAAGATAAAGCAGTGCTCTTAGAGTGGGAGAGCTTTATTATTTTCCATCTACTCTGCACAGGTATCTTTAATAGTTTATCATGTCATATATTCCTTCAAAAAAATTGCAATTTAACAGGCACTGTTTTTAAATTGACTGCATTTTGATTGGATTAGCCTTTTTTGTTTAAGGGTGAACTCTTAATGGCTATTTTATCTGATGAAGTTCCATTTAATTAATTAAAGGAAAGAAAGCACTCATCTTCAACCTTGATTTTCCGATGTGTCTTTCCTTTCAGCAGCAATCTTTTATGTTATTTGTATGTGGTTATATTTTACACATCTAATATCCTTCATTGTAATCACTCACCAGACTTTATCACAACCATTTCTGTAGTTTCTCCAATAGAGTCTAACAATTTCACATCTTTACTATCCTTGAAGTCTACCATCTGATGTTAATCTTCTTCCCATTCATCACTGATGGGTTCGGTTCCGAGCCCTCGGAACCGAGTCTGCCTAATACCAAGCTCGCGTACACCAAAAGCTCTTGAGCTAAGCTGCTACTTACAATGCCCTTCTCCCAGTTACCTCAGATCTCGTTTGCCACATAGTCATATAGCAACGTTTCACTGAGCTCTCCAGCTAAGTGTTATATTTTACTCATAATTGTCTATTTTTTTTAACTTTTTTTCCTAATCTAACTCTTTTACCTTTATTTTATCTATCTAGCTCTACCCTTTGGGTATTTCTTATACCATCGTTGGTACGCCATCTCCTTACTCTTGTGGTATCATTTGTTACCATCGTTGGTGTATTCTTTCTGTTTCTTCATTCCTTTCTTTTAGGTTCTAGTAGTGTGTGTTTTGGTGTGAATGGAAATGTCTGATAAAAAAGGGACTTCGGGGTTTAAACATTGAACCTCTTGCAGTGGCAAACTTCCTAACAGTGACTCCCATGATGATTGTTTTTATTGTCTGGGGTTTCTAACCTTTCTGTTAAATCTCCTTGACAAATTTGTGCAAGTTTTAGTCAGCGGATGTTGAACGAAAGAAAAAACAAACTGATTTTGAAAGGCCTTTTAGTTTCTCCTTTCTCAGAGGCCCTTTCTGTGTCGGAGGTCTCAACTCCTCCAGTGAAGTACAAAAAAGTCCCCATTCAGATCCCTCTTCACCGGCTAGTGATAAGGGCAAGTCTCACAAACATAAGGCCCACATATCTTCATTGGAGCATAGGGTTGCTTCATCCGCTCCAACTACGACTATTGCTTCTGTTCTGAGCTCTGCTTCACTTGTCACTTTGACCAAGGTTATAGACATTACAGAAATTTCGACATTGGTGCCACCGTGGGCACCGAACTGTACAGCACCAGCCCTGCCTTCAGTGTCAACTACAGCTCAGACCTTACTTTCCACAATAGCTACGGCACCAACTTTGTCTTTTACCGCACAAAAAGCGGTTTCAATAATTCCTTTGGAACCGATAACTTTGACTCCGAGTGCCTCCTCAGCACCAAGTCCTTTTTCGACCCCACTGATTCCTCTATTACCTGTCTCCAAGTTAGAGACTATGGTGCCACTAGCTCAAACACCACTGACCTGGTACTCCCCTTCATTGGACCCATTCTTAGGCCAGATGTACAGCCCCTTTCTGGACCGACCCGACTCCCCTTCAGAAGTGTCCACAAGGTCCACCAGGAGTCTTTCTGAATTCAGTGGGGTGCACCTGTTGGATCAGCTGTTGACAGCCAGAGGGATAACAAATGTTCCTAAGACTCATCCCACTTCAGGGTTTGGGTCTGTAGCTCCCAGGACTCCCACATATACTCCTCCTCCAGATCTGTTGGTTCCAAAGCCCATTGCTCCGACGTTCTTGGGGAAAACCGATTCCTCAGCACCGACAGTGACTCTCAGTGAGGCTTCAAGGCCACCCCTTTGGGTTTTGGTTCCATCAGAACCATCCCTTCCTCAGACTCATGGTTGGGGGAGGTGGAGTCCTCTGTTCTGAGCATGGTTCTGTCCTCGGATCCAGGGATGATGTCTGCCTCGATCTTGCTTGAGGCTGCATCCCTGGGAGCGGGTCTAATGGAGCAGGGTGTGACCCCGGTTCCAAGGTTGTCCTACTCTGTTCCGGGCTTCCATTCCTCTTCAGGCAGGCCTGCTTTCCAGGTGATGGAGAGAGTACTTGCTTCAAGAAGTGCTCCTCCTACGTTGGAACTTCACCCTGCTCCCTCTGAGCTTACAGCTACCATGGGCCACCTCCTTAGGACACTGAGAGCAGAAGCCTCAGGAAACCCCAGTTCAGGGTACCCATCCTTCTGAGTCTTCCTCAGATATCCTCACTGAAGAACCTCCTCAGAAGAAGGGGTGTAAGAGGAAACACATTGACTCTCCTGAAGAGTCTTTGACATAGGATACGGACTACAATGATGGGGAAGGGTCCCCACAGTCACCCCCTGATGATGTCTCCTTCAGAGACATCCTGGAAATATTGAAACAGAGGGGTGGCTGGAAGCCATCTAATCCTTCCTCGGAGTCCATCTTTCTGCAGGCTTTTCGCTCTCGGCCTTCTACCTCTTGGGTGACCCCACCTGCCAACAAATTATTACAGCTCATCGTGCAGCATGCATGGAAGAACCCTGATTCTGTTGAGGCCATTCCCCGGAGATAAGATAAGATTCTTTCTCCACCAGAGGAGCACCCCCACTGCTCTGGAGGCTTGCCAGTTGATGCTATGGTGGTGGTGGTGGCGGCCACTAAAAAGGATCTAATGGAAGAAAGTCCTGCTGTTCACCCATCCAACAGAGAGTCCCAGGCTGTGGACAGAGTAGGGAAGTGAGGTTTTGCTTCAGCAACCTTTGTAATCAGGTCCCTGAACTACTTGGCACATTTCATACGACTCCAAATAGATCTGATTTCCGAACATTCTGGAGCTCTCGCTGGTCAAGTTTCTGACGGGGCAAGAGAAATGGTTGCTTCTCAACTTGCCACCCTTGAATCTATCTCCAACTCGTCCATGAGGTTGCTCTCCCACGCAACTAAAGGGGTGGCTAGAGCTGCGGGTGCAGGCATAGTCTTGTGGCGTCCTGCCTGGATGTGCATCTGTGACTTTGCAGACTCCAAGTCCTTCTTTTTGAACACCCCTATTGAACCATCTTCCTTGTTTGATTCTAAAGTAAAGGACACACTGGCCAGGTGCGAGCAGGACGGAAAGACCTTGTCTGCCATTGGCCTATGTTTTTCCAAGCCCCAACATTCTTTTTCCAGGAACCAGAGGAGTGGGAAAATATGGCACAAAAAATCTCAAGGTCCTTTCTGTAACACACGTGGTGAGGATTCCCCTAGAGACAGAGGGGGTTCCAGTGGTGGAAGATGCCCCTTTAGCGGCAGACGGGTTCCCCAAAATCAAGACTCCGGGGATTCTTTCTCCGGGTGGTCTTATCAACACTCCTGAAGCATTGCCTGATTGCTTTTCTCTGGAAGCAGTCAGAGCTTGTTTTCCTCTCACCAAACTGCCTGACGCTCTATTACAAAAGATCAGTGGGTGATGAGAATAATCTCCAGAGGCTACTTCATCCCTCTAACATCCCGTCCAAAACCTACAAAGAACCTTCCCAATGTTCCACCCAGTCAAAGGGAAGAGTCATCCAACCAGTCCCCCCAGACCAATGCAGATCTGGTTTTTACTCAATTCTTTTTGGTGCCAAAAAAGACCGGGGACTGGAGAACCATTCTGGATCTCAGCCATCTAAACAAATCAGTGGTTCAAACCAAATTCTGCATGGTCACTATTCAATCCATTCTCCCATTTTTATGTGAAGATGTTTGGATGTGCTCGCTAGGCCTCCGGGATGCGTATTACCACATCAAAATCGACAAACGCTTCAGGAGTCTCCTTCACTTCCGGCTAGGAGCCAATCATTACCAGTTCCGAGTCCTGTTATTTGGTCTCTCAACGGCCCCCAGAGTGTTCACGAAATGTCTGGCAGTGGTGACAGCTCATCTGAGACTTCAAGGATTCCAGGCATTTCCATATTTAGATTGGCTCCTCCATGGATCCTGGACACTCATCCAGACTTAATTTCTCACCCCCAAGGGTTGACTCTCCCAAATCTGTCCACTCTCAAGCTGACAGCTTGGTTTAGTCACTTCTGTTAGTCGCCAGGCAGGAAACCCTTTCCTCACCTGTTCACGATATTATTCTGGCCTCCCATAAGCCATCCACCAGAAAAATTTACAGAGATAAATGGAAAAGGTTTGCTCTTTGGTCTAAAGAACAGATGCTAGACCCCTTCTCAGCTCCGATCTCTGTTGCACTTCAGTACCTTTCTGAGTTTTTTTGAGAATGGAGCATCAGCTTCTACCATTCAAGTCCATTTAGCAGCTATTTCCTGTTTTCATAACAGATTAGAGGGCATTCCACTTATCTCCACCCGCCTTTGCAAGACCTTTCTCAAAGGAGTGTTTCATAGCAGACCTCCAATCATGTGTCCTTTAGAGGCATGGCATCTCTCCCTGGTACTGCAGTCTCTTTCTTTACCCCCCTTTTGAGCCTGCTACAAAATGTGACCTCAAATTTCTGTAATGGAAATCTCTATTTTTGGTGGCTGTCACATTAGCTAGACGGATATCAGAATTACAAGCCTTCTGCATCAAGAGCCCTTATTTAATTTTTCATAAAGACAGAGTATCATTACATACTAATCCATCTTTTCTCCCCAAAGTGATTTCTGTGTGAACCAATCCTTTGAACTCCCAGTGTTTTTCCCAAACTATTCCAATAAAGGAGAATATTGTCTACATTCATCGTAAGTATATAGGAAACTATGTTTTTACTTGGATGGGACTAAATCTATCCGCAAGTCAGATCAGCTTTTCATTTCCTTCTCTGGGCCAAAAAGGGGATATGCTGTATCAAAAGGCATTTTATCAAAATGTCTCAAAGATTGTATTGCTTTTTCATATTCACGTGCAAATGAGCGTAAACCTGACATATCAGAGCACATTCAACGAGAACTATAGCAACTTCTGTTGCTTTTCACTCTAGAGCTTCTATGGATGACATTTGCGCCACAGCCATTTGGGCTAAACCTCACACTTGCACCAAACATTACAAGTTGGATATGGTCTCCAGGGGAAGAGCAGCCTTTGGCTCAGTGGTACTCAGGAATGTTCTTCCATAAGGGCCACCCAGGTTTTCAGGTAGCTTGGGATTCTGTCCATCAGTGATGAATGGGAAGAAGATTAACAACATCAGATAAAGAAGTTATGTCTTACCATAATGTTCCACCTGTGTTGTTGATCTTCTGTTCATCACATCCCACACTCTGTCCCCCACCAAAGGCTCCTGGTGGATCTTATGGGTCCTTGTGGTGTTTTCTGGGTTTTTGCACAGAAATGGCCTCTGCTTTTACTTCTATATGTTTCATGCAAACTCGATCCGAGGTAACTGAGAGAAGGGCATTGTGGGAAGCAGCTTAGCTCGAGAGTTTTTGGTGTACACGAGCTTGGTATTAGGCCGATTCGGTTCCGAGGGCACGGAACCAAACCCATCAGTGATGAATGGGAGATCAACAACACAGATGGAACGTTATGGTAAGACATAACTTCTTTTTTCCATATAGTTCATAAATTAGCAAACAATATCCTGTCCATCTTCTCCATTGCATTTTATCCATCATATTATAGTTTCCATTTAATATCATATTCATAACAATTTTCCCAAAACATGTATAATCACATTTTATTTTAAACATCTGCCAAAACATTTATAGTCTTTTGCATTTCAATATTCACATTCAGTAAATGCTTTAACTGTACACACTTTACACAACCTCTCTTTTTGCTGCTTATACTTCATTTGGCCATTCATAGGCAATTTATTTAATAACAGTTCTCTCAAAAAGTCCAGTGCTTCCCATATTTGTCTAATCTTTATTGCCTCACCATAGTAGACTTCATTTCTTCTTCCCTCAGCTCTTCCCAGGATTTAATATTGTAATTTTGTTCCATTGCATTCCCGCGGTGGTGGTGCTGCGGTAGCGTTGTCGCCTCACAGTAAGACGCTGTCCAGTTCGATTCTCAGCTAGAGCGTCTTCTGCGTGGAGACATGCGCGAATGGGCGTACCTTCGTTGAAGGTTGTGCATCAGGGCTGGTAACTCGGCACGTAAAAATCAACTACCAATCATTAGCGGACCGGAGTTCCACTGTGGCGACCCCTAACAGGGAAAAGCCGAAAGACACAACAACCTTTTCATGGCATTCTTTTTGTTTAACATATCTTATTTAGTATTTAGTTTCCAGAGGCCACTTTCCCATATTCAGATATTTCTTTTGCATCACATTTCATTTTCTTTTTTCCACAATTTTAACTCCACACAAACTTCTTCATATTTTTAATACACTCCCCACATTCCTGTTTTCTCTTGCTACATGACTTTCAAGACAGAACAAATGTAAGGCATGCATACAACTGCATTTCTTTTCAATAAACATCTTTATTAAATTATCACATATGACAGAGGTGATCTTAAATTTTTATAAATGAAAAATAAACAACATTGACACCACTTTGGTTATAAACATTATACATCACAGACACCATTTAAACAACTGTAGTTGCAAATTTTATACATCAGTTATAATCTATCCAGTCATTGTCAGTTAAGCATTATATGGCTCATTCAAATCCTGCCTCTTAAACCGCATTCCTTCTCTGCATATATTGTTCCCACAATTCCCATTTTTTTAATCCTAACTCTTGTCCTTTCTCCTTAGCATAATACAGCACACTTCTTTATAGGATTCAGTATAAAATCCCATATGGTAATAAATACCATTTTTAGTAATTTATTCTTTGCCTGATGGAAATGCATATGCACTTTCCATATACACTAACTTCCCCAACCGTAAGAATGTATCAAATTATTTTTTCTTATATGACATCTAAAGTGCTTTCCAAATTATTGTACTTCCCATTATTTCTAATGTATTTATTTCATATGTGGAAGAATATACCCCATCTATTTTAAATGCATCCCTAAATACTTTACTTTTTGATGTTTTCAGTTTAAGTCTCTTGTATATTAACCCTGCGTGCATTTGCTAGCAGTCTACCATGCATTTTATCTCCCTTTACTCTCCTAGGCTCTTTCCCCCTCCTCTGAGTGCTCGTAGCTTACCATTGTACTTCTCAGTTAGGCCACCAGGTGGCATTGTTCAACCACTACCTATCTTTTAATACAAGCCAAACGTACTGTAACTGTTCTGTTAATTTACCACTGCCCTATTTTAGCCCTATTAATACTTACTATATTCTACTAAACTGCTACTGCCCTGTTTTCAGCTTCTATCCCCTGTCAACCCTCTGCATCCTTCTAATTTCATACACACAGTGCCTTATGTCAGTGCCTCCTTACTTTTGAGCTAGTTCTCACCTTCACTGATAAATTTTCGCTGGCTTTCTTCCTTCTCCTTGGCTCTACCTGCTCTGTTTGCACTGCGGGCTCACTCCGCTCCCCTACCCTGCCCCCAGTTCCACCCACCCCCACACCAGACAACCATCCAGTCAAAGCTTTCCCTTCTTTACCCCTCCTCCTTTCACCCACAGCCAACCATCCAATCAAAGCCTTCCCCTCTTTACCCCTCCTCCCTTCACTCACAGTAATTAAATACATCACTAATTAAATACATCCCTCTTTCACTACCTTCTCTCACCCCACACCGCTTCTCTCCTGACAACATCCCCTCTTCCTTTCTCAAGTCCGCTGCCGATGGAATAGCTCTCCCAATTAGTATCCTAATTAATATATCCATAAAGGGATCTTATGACCCTTAACTTTGGCGTTCCACATTTATTCTTACTGTCCACTAGAGAGGCAAAAACACTAACATTTCAAACTTCCACCCTATATCTCTTCTCTCTCTAATCTCCAAAATCCTAGAAAAATGCATCCACCTCCAACTTATGCCTTTTTCTGACTAAAAATCAACTTCTTACCCCCTACCCAACATGGCTTCCGACCAGGACATAGCACCATAACAGCTGTACTCTCATTCTTAGAAACTTTCAGTCAAGCCCGAGATTCTGGGAACTTAGTATCCACAGTGCTCCTAGATCTCTCCTAAAGCATTCAATACTGTTTCCCATAAGCACCTTCTAAGTCACCTCTCAAGTGTAAATCTCTCTCAAAACACTCTTTCCTGGTTCTCAAGCTATCTGTCAGATAGATCTCAGGCTGTGAAATGGAAAAAAGGCACCTCACCTTTCTTACCCACCCCTACCGGAGTACCACAGGGGTCCATCCTCAGACCAGTGCTGTTTAATATTCTTATCAATAACTTTCACTCTGCTATTCCTAATGCCAAAGTCACCCAATATGCAGATAACTCTACACTTGTCTGCTCTACCTCTAACCTCCCTGAACTCCTATCTAAAACTCAGACTGCTTTCTCAACTACTGAGATCTGGATGCACCAAAATCACCTTTCTCTCAATGCTAACAAATCTAAAATACTACTATTCATACCCTCAAAATATTTCTCTTTTGATAAAAATTCCTTCCAAGTCCTTAGCCAAAGCAACTCTCCGATCAAAGTTGTTCCCTCTGCCAAACTACTCAGTGTAACTATAGACAAACACCTCAAGTTCGACATCCAAATATAAAGAAAACCCACCAAAAACTAGGTATGCTGTACAGGAACAACCAATTCCTCTCTACTTCTACTAGGCATACTCTGGCCTCCTCTTACTGCCTTCCTTCCATTCTCTATGGCTCCCCACTACTAACTAACCTATCCTCTTCCACCACTTCCAAACCTGAAAGCTGTTACAACATTTCTAAATTTGCCACCAAAGCCAAACATTCCACTCATCACTGTGTTACCCTCCAATCCCTCAACTGGTTAGAATTCACAAATTACCTGGACATCCTCCAGCTCACTACAGCACATAGATTAATATTTAATCCAATCAAATGCCCTGCTCTAACATCCTTCCCCCATACACCCCAAATAGAACTCTCAGATCTGAACACCAAAACTTAATTACTGTCCACAAACCTAAATGTCCTGCTGTACAACTTCTCCTCTCCTTCTCCTTAGGTGAGAAATGGAACTGTCTCCCTTCCACACTAAGGACAATGTCAAGCACAAACAACTTCAAAACTCAGCATTACACCTACCTCTTTTCCAAATGGAAATGTAACTGCATTCTCCCTACCTAGAACTCTTTAACAAAAGCCCCTGGGAGGGTATCCTCCTGAGCTCCTAAGCACATTATAGCTGGCTATAACCTTCTATAGCTAATTCCCATATGATCTCTCACACTCTGTACTTTTATTTTTATTGGACTGCTTTCTTTACTGTCATCTGTTTCATGGAGCTTTTCTCTCCTGGCCTCCACTGAAAACGGGCTATCTGGGCCCAGTGGACTTCCCCAATAATCAAACTGGAAATAAATAAATAATAAGTCGTACCTCTTTTAATTCTATTTCTGATTTCTTTATAACTTCCCTCACAGATACTTTATTTTTTTGCTAACATTGTTAATTCATCTGCATAGGACATGTTTCAAGGCAACACTACTCCCTTCTTCATTTCTTATTGAGCATCACTGAAATCCTCCTTACAATTCCATACTATTGCATTCATCACCATAGTGACTATAATTCTACTCATTTGGTACCCTTGTTTAATACCTTTTTATACATGAAAATCATTGTATAGCTTTCTATCATTCCATGTCTTATACTGATTACAGCATTTTTATCATATTTCTACTATTCCATACCTTCTTAATATTTCCCTTGTCATCTCATGGTCTGTACTATCAAATACTTTTGATACATCACACCAATGCACTTTGCTATCATTTTTCTCCCAGACTGCAATATGTATGACATATATTAACACTGCTAATAGCTGTCTTACTTTTTCCTAGAGTATCATACATGTCTTCTTGAATCACTTCACTGAACGATTTTCTCTAAAATTGTCTTAAAAGGTTTATAATTTCTGTTACTTAATATAATTGCTTATCAGGAGCTAGGATCTGCCACATTACACACGCACTCAGGTCATTGGACCAGAAGTAACAGTATGACTCAGTCATAGTCCATGTTGGTGTAAATGACCAGAGATGTACCTCCCTAGACTGTATGAAGAAAGACAACATGGATCTCTCAGAATATGTGTTCCAGGCTGGTATGAGCCTAGCATTGAGCAGCATTTTATCTTCTCCAAGGATGATGCCATAATATGAACAAAAGATGACTGACTTTAATAATTGTCTTAATTTCTGATGTCATTCTAAGAGGTTGCAATATTTGTCATCTTGGAAGCAGATGGTCAACGGACCATGCAGGGATGGTGTGCACCTCTCCCCTCTAGGCTTTTGAATCATAAATAAAATAAAACATTGTCTTTCCCCCATAGTGCCTTTTTCAGGCAATACCAAACTGAAAGTACTTCCAACATAGCAAATCAAAACCAAGAAAATCTAAAGGTATTACTGTTAAGTGCTAGCAGTGTAAGCAAAAAACTCCACTCTCTAGAGGCTGTCCTCACCCTAGAGAATACTGATATCTGTGCAGTCACTAGACATGGCTTAAAGCTGCGCAGAAGCACAGTCAGTACAAGGTTATAATGCTTCCACACATTTAGACCAGCTGCTACACAGACAGGAACTAAATGTGGAAATGTTTTGTATTTGCATCAAAAATAAGTATACCTCCAGGCTGGTCAAACAGGACAATGCACTTGAGCAACTCCATGTTCAAATCAACATAGGCAAAATCCAATACCACTTCCTTGCAAGCTATAGGTCCCCTCTGTGATGCAGGACACCCTTGCCATGTAAGCTAGAGGTCCCCTATATGACGCAGGAAACCCTTACCATGTATTTAAACTTATTAGAAACAGTCACCACCCAACCCAACCCAACCCGATACCATATTCACAGGCAACTTTAATTACCCCACTGTTAACTGGGAATCCTATACAACACCAAACCTACAGGCGCAGAGATTCCTGGATTTTGTTAACACAAATTCCATGGACAAGATTGTCAATACATCAACCAGGGGTGCAATCATACTGCATCTGGTCCTCACTAATATGGGAGAGTGCTACACACCCCCTAGTGTAATGTCTTCCCTGGTAAGGTCAGACCACAAAATGGTCTCCTTTGAAGTAAAAATAAAACCTGGACCCCCAGCTAACCCTGCAATATTCAGGAGCAACTGTAACCTGGCAAAATGTCAAGCCCCATAAACCATGAGAACACTGCTGCATATGCAGAGCTGTTCACAGAAATCCTGTACAAGTATGTTAATAGCTGCATAGAGGCAGCTGTACTCACCAAAAAGTAGTACAGAACTAATTCAAAAAACAAGCCACCCTGGTAGAACCACAAAACCAATAGGCTGTACAACAGAAGGAAGAAATGCATGGCAAAAATTAGGATGTGCAGCACCCAACAGGATAAAAGCACTCTCATCAAGCTAAAGGAGGACAAATAAAGACTACCAGAGCCAAATTTGAGGTAGTTTTAGCCTCCGAGACCAAGGACAACCACAAGGTATTCTTTAGCTATTTCTGCAACCTCAAAGGCATTGTGTGCAGAGCTCAGTGAAAATGGGGCCACCTAAACTGAGCCAGAAGATATAACAAACCTCCTGGCTGGACAAGTTCAGCTCCAACTTTACCCCTCTCTTTCATTAACCTTCTCTTAGGAAATACCATAAATACAACTCCCCCTGCTAACACTAGGGAATGCTCTCATTAAGGCAAGAACACTGCATTGGTGGTCCCAGACAATATCCCAGAGTGCCTTCTAAATAACATGACTTGTCATGCCCTCTGGAATTGCTTTTTAACTGCAGCCTCCAAACAGACTTTGTGCCTCATGAATGGAGAACAGCAACAGTCATCCCTTTGCACAAAGGTGGTCCATCTGCAGACCTTGGAAACTACGAACCCATAAGTGTCACTAGTCTTATATCCAAAGCCATGGAAATGACCAGTAATGATACAGTAAACCTCCAAAAACTGGAACCTACCCTGTTTGGTTTCTTCAAGGGCAGGTCATGCCTACTCACCCTGGTGGACTTCTTTGAGAAGGTCACCAAAGCAGTAAATGAGGGCAGAGTGTTTCACACATCCTACCATGACCTGGCCAGGGCATTTGACACAATACCCCACATGGGCATTGCTGACAAACTCAAGAGGTTAGGTACAAGTCTATATGTCATATGCCTATATGGAAGTTAGAATTGGGGAGCCTACCTCTACATGTGAGGCCAGTCACAAGTGGCGTCCCTCAGGGATCAGTTCTTGGAACGCTCCTTTTTGACATTTAATTTTCTGTAGTCAAGGCCAATGTCAGTGGTCTCTGGCTGACTAAATTTGCAGATGATTGTAAATTAGGAGCTGTCATTGATTCCCACACCGACACAAATGTTCTCCAGGAGTGGTTGACACAGGCAAACAACTGGTGTCAGAGGCATGGACTAAAAACTTAATGCCAAGAAATGCATAATAGTATCCATTGGGAAGTCATCCAGCCCTGGTAACTATCATATTGACACACCCCTTAGAGTTGACCCAGTAGTCTCGGACTTAGGGACACACGTAGACAGTAATCTAGCCTTTGATCGTCAAGTGTCTACAGTGGTGAAGAAATCATTTTATGTTGCACAAACTATAAACAAAGGTATGGCATCTAGGTCCAAGGAAGCTTTTGTTCCACTGTATTCAGCATTCATTAGACCTGTCATTGAGTACAGTGCCCACTTTGGTATGTACCTAACCAGGAATATCCAACAATTGGAACATCCACAGAGGTTTCTCACTAAACAAATACAGGGCATAAGTAAAATGTCCTATGTAGACCACCTCAAGGCCTCATCCCTGTATTTTGTCTCCAACAGTCTGTTGAGGGGAGATCGCTGCCTGCATACATTACATGACATTGTCAGACCCCACTCTGATGGACATCCTGCAAATCCACGAAACAAGTAGCACCAAAATTACCTGTTCTAAAGACTTAAACCTTACTGGAGTCATATTTGTAGACTTTACCAGAGTCTTTGACCTGATTGACCACCAGTCCTATTTAATCACTTCACTGACATGGGGATTAGCCCTGATGCTATTCCCTGATTCCAAAATTACCATCCAACCAACATTTTTCAGTAAATTTTAACAAAAACACATCAGCTTCCACTCCCTTATGTAAGAGTCCATTAAGGCTCCATACTGGCCCCTCTTCTTTTCTGCAGTTTTTTTTAAATAAGCTTATAGTCAACCTTCCCCAACTTCCAGTCTTACTATTTGCCAATGACAAGGTTATATTCTGGACCAAGCACAAAACCCACTCAATTCAATATGGTCTGCAAAACAATTACCTCACCTTCATTAACAGCCTCAGTAGCAAAAAAATATATAACCTAACTTCTCAAAAACTAAAACTGTGCTCTTCAGAACCTCCACAAAAAAGGAAAAGAACCCTAATTCACTTCTTATTCTTGACCACCTTAATAACACCAATTGAGCATGTTAACACCTTCAGATACTTAGTAGTCTCACTTGCTCCATCACTTCCACCATCATCTTGAAAAGACCCAGAAAAAGATAAACTCCATGCTCTTTTTTTGGGCCAAGAAAATTTTCTCTTTTCTCTCTTGACCCAAAAGAAATGCTGTTGGCAAAGAGATTCTTCAAGCCCAACTTGAGTACTGCCTACCTCTTATGTATTGACATTTGTTTACCTGGAAAGTCCAACTGGGTAATAAGTACTGATTTTTAGCAGAGGTCTGGGGAGAAAAGCTCCAGAGAGTTAAATAGCATCAAATAAATAATAAATAATTTGTACAGTGTTTTATTTTATTTAACTTTTGTTTACCAGGAAAGTCCAATTGGGACAGAGTCCATTTTCAGCAGAGGCCCGGGGAGAAGCGCTCCAGACGCATGTCTTTGGAATGTGGGAGGAACCCCACACAAGTGCAGGGAGGACATGCAAACTCCACATAGAAGGCACCCCAGCCGAGAATTGACCCAGAGAGCCAGTTGCTGTGAGGCAACAATACTAACCACTGCACCAATGTGCCACCCAAATGTAAATAAAAAAAGTATGTATACATACAGTTTTATAGTGGAATGCATGGCACACATAGCATCTGTCTCCAAAAGAAACTCTACCACCATCCAAACAATTTCGAGCTCCATCTGCCGCTTGATTACCCTTTCCCCAAAGATTGAACAGCACTGTCATACACTAGCCAAAGCCAACTTGCCTCCATTTCAGCAATAAGCCAGTTTCCTCCCTAGTTCTCAACTTTTCCGGCTTCCAAAAGAAAATGCCTACCCTTCTGATTCCTCTAGCTTACTTAGGCAACCTCTGTCATATAACTATAGATCTCATAGACACTCAGGGCCTCCCTTTCTATCGCCTTAATTTAGACTGTGGTGCTCTAACCACTCCCTTTCTACACTTCTATACTTGGACTCAAGTTCTGGAGGAATCTTCCTAAAAATCTTAAAGACCTCTCTATCAGCTCCTCCTTTAGAGCACAACTTAAACTTTTCATAGCACAAGCTGCTTGTAAATGCTTTGCTTCAGGTCAAATAACCTAGTCTCCCTAATCTCTAACATAGCCTGCTTATCATTTTCACTGTAGCATCTCTTCTGTAACTGCTTGACATCTCGGTTTTCTAACTGATGTAAATATTGTACATAATGGTTTCTGTTGATTACCTTCTTAAATATTTTTTTCTATTGTATATTAACTATACCTTTGTTTTTAGTGTGTCCTATTTTTGTATAAATGATTTTTACTTTTTTCCTGGTGATGTGTGTTCACATTCTGGGCTGAGACTGAAATTGCACCAATGGGATCAGTGCTGTACCCCATTTGACAAAATTGTATGTATAAATAAATAAGTAAGACCAGGGATATTTGATACACTCCAGTCTCAAGCATTACAGCTGACTGCCTGGATGATTCAATTCTGATACCTTTTAGGCGCCTCTTTCATGTGGTGTAAAGCAAGTTCTAAGGTAGGCAATAAAACCTGCTACTAATAAAATCTTATGTTGGCAAGTGGAAAAGATTTTATAGTTGGTGCTTAGCCAATAGCTAGGGCTGTAATAAGAATTATGTACCACTGGTTCTCAAATATTTGTGAGTTATTATCCTCTAGCCTGTCTTATTCCTCTGTCAAGGTTCATCTTGCCATTTCAGCATGTCTGCCCATGACTGCACCTCTTACATTTTTGTTTTTAGTTAAACAATTCTTAAAAGGGCTTTTACACATGAGGCCACAGAGAAAGAAGGTGGCTGGTAGCTCCTTCTTGGAACTTTAACTTTGTGCTAGAAAAACTAACCATGTCTCCATTTGACCCTGTTCATTAAGCAGATTTACGTTTCATCACTTAGAAAATAATTCTTCTTATCACTCTGGCAAATGCAAGAAGAGAATCCGAGTCCCAATCTCTCAAGGTTGGTGAACCATTTCTGGTATTCCACATGGATAAGTGTTATTTTAAGAACTAATCCCTCAATTATTCCCAAACTAGTTTCAGAGTTTACTTTGAATCAAGACAGCAATCCCCTAGTGTTTTATCCAGAAGCTCAAGACCAGGAAGAAAAGATTCTACATCTAGACATACATTGACAGCTCGGGTACTATTATGACAGAACAGCTGTGCCCTGGACTGAAGCCTAGTAACTACCTATGAACCTATGTAAGCAAGTCCTCCAGATGAGGATCTTGCTTTGCAGTTTTCAGGCAATCTCCTTATGTACAACATTGATTGCTTAGTAAAATCTTGTTATATAGCTAACTGCACTGAGAATATTCAATGTCTGCTTACTGCAGCACACTTAAAGGCACATTCTACAAATTCAACAGGCATAGTTAAAGACGTACTTCATATTTACCAGACAGCATGTTACAAGTATTTATTTATATATGCGAGTGTGTGTATGTATGTATGTATCTATGCATGTAGACATGCACACATAATGTTTGAATTTGAATACCTCAGTGCACAAGTTTTCTACCAGGCAAATATACATTTTTTTTTAATAAAATAATGAGTTGTGTTTCATGAAATAAATTTTAACTGTTTTTAGAGTAAAACAAATAAAAAGTTAGATTTCTTAACAGGCAATTGCAAGTAACTTTAAAAACATGGTAGCAGGGAACTGTAAGCCTAAAAATGTTCAGCATTCACCTATGTACAGCATTAATTCTATTTTATACATATGTTCTAGATTCTGTAAATGTGCAAAGGTAAAAAAAAAAGTTCCTTTGTATTGTACTTGCTGTTTTTTGTGCATCATTTTCTTACCAAAAAAGAAAGAAAAGAGATAAAGAAAGAAAAAAGGCTAATAAAATATTGTATTCAAATAAAAAGAACTTGAATAAATTGAGTGTATGGGGTGTATGACATGATGCTCATAGCTTCACTGTTCGTGACATAATGTTTACAAACCTTTGATAGCAATAATTAAAATTTCCAAAATACATGTACACACACACACACACACATATATATTTATATATATGTATATATATATATATATATATATATATATATATATATATACACACACACACACACACACACACACACATATACAAATAGAGAGAAATATGAATGCCATGTACTGTAACATGATTGTATCATGAGTGTTCAAGATGCAAAAATTTTGACAGGAGTACAGTTGATAAAAACATTTTGAACAGTCACATTACTGACCAAACAAATCACAGAACATTTAAAAGATAACAAAAAGAAAATTGTTTTTTGTGATCTACAAACCATAACCCTGCCACAACATTCAGACCTAATTGCTCTGAATAGTAGTAAAGTTACGGATGTTTTTCCTAAGGTAGGTTAGCACACATTACTAAGGTGAACAGCCCCCTTCACAACACCTTAGAGTTAAGGTTAGAATGAATTACTTACTTTATTTTATTTATTTAACATTTGTTGATGTACTTGTTTGACCGGAGCCCCCTGAGAAGGCCCGCCGAGCCGCGGCTCAGAAAGCGGGAGGCCCTGGAATTGGGATGTGGATGGACCCGAGAAACCGGAAACAACCTTGAACATGGACGGAACAACAACTCCACCACAGAAGGCACACCCCAGCTGAGAATCGACCGGGAGAACCTCTTGCTGAGTGGTGTGACACCTAACCACACCACCTGTGTGCCGGCACACTCTTCCCCTGCCTGTTACTCTAACCATGCACCTTAACTTAGAAAATAAACTTTCGGTAACACTACCATTACAAGACAGCTTGGATTCCCACTGTGAAGAAAAACACACAAACATAACATTAAATCTGATCCCTTACCTAACCCTTACTCTAACCTTAAACCACAGAGATGCACACGTACACTAAACCTATCCACTCACTTGACCCTAACCTGCAAATACTGTCACACACAGTCCCACCCCTAATACAAAACCCACTTACCTCTTATTGATACAGATGTAAAATATCTACTTAGGGAGAAATGGATTATGAAGCTAAGGGTGATGATCATAATCAGTTACACGTGCACAAGTTGTACTTGTGTAAGTTGCAGACACATGCGAACACAGTACATTTCAGAGTGCAGAGTTGGACGTGTGAACAACTCTCCAAACTCACAGGAAAAGTTGTTTGTACATGAGTGCATAATGACATTTAAATAAGGGACTACATGCAGGTGGTGCACTGATGATATGCTAATGGAGCACCTATCCCACCTTTGGTGATTCAGTGTCTCAGAATGCTGTACAAGTGCACATTGCTCAAACAGGTTATAAAAAGACATGTTCCACCATTCCAGTCACTGAAGATGCTCAGGCAGCAGCTAGTGTACAGCTTCCACTTTGAAGCTCTTGTTGCTTTGGTACTACAGGCTGGTCCTCCTTCACCAGCAATGTCTAGCACATTACAGTTTTTAGGAGCATAAGGATTTTGACTGTTTTTGTGGTCAGAGACAAAGTACAGGCCTTGGTGAAACTTATATGACCTGCAAACTGTAACTGGAGGAAACGCATACCCTGATTTTTCCTGTGGATACCAAGGTATAGAAAGCTGTCACTATTCTTGCCACAGGGACCTCCTAGAGAAAGACTGGGGACGTGCTGGATATCGCACAGGCTTTGACCTCAAGGATTCTGCAGCAGTTAATTGAAGATGTTAAGTTGTCTATCTCGCCTTCATTCTTGCTGGATGGGTTCGGAGCCAACCTCGGCTCCGACTCGGCCACTCTAAAAGCTCGAGAGTTGGTTCCACCGGCTCGAGGCTCCCCCTATATCCCACAATGCTAGGCGTGAGTTACCTCAGATCTCATTTGCCGCTACAGCGATTGAGGTGTGTTTTCTACCGGCTCCAGGTTAGTGAAAGTTAGACTAGTTTAAATTCTTTAAACTTAGGCTAGTTTAGTGTAAATTTCTTTCCCACTTAGTGTAGTGGACTTATTATCCCTTACAACCTTTATCCAGCCCCCTCCTTTTATTAAGAACATATAGTTCTTCCCTAAGGCCTTCGGGCCCTTCCTTCCCTTTCCTCAGAGTGTGTATGTGTTTACTTAGGGACTTTTATTAACTTACCTTTAGTTTTAAATAATTCCCTTTTAATCCTATCAGTGTAATCTGTGTGTGTGTGTTTTGTGTGTGATTACACTTCGGTTCCTTGAGTATGTCCAAGGATACAAAGGTCTCAGGCTTCAAGAAGTGTGACTCGTGCTGTCAGAAAATGTCTCTGACAGACGGTCACACTTCTTGTGTGTACTGCCTGGGACCTTTACACCTGCAGGACTCTTGTGCTGTATGCCATGGCTTCAGCCCTAGAGTCCTGCAGGAGAGAAAAAATAAACTCATTTTGAGGGGTTTAATTAAGCCTGAAGGTTCCCTTCCTGTGTCTTCTGGGAAACCTTCTAAGGCTTCTAAGACCTCGGCTCCAGCTTCAGAGTCGAGGCCTAAGGCTTCGAAGCCTACTGCTTCATCGGCTCCGGCTGGAGCCGATGAGTCTTTGACTGCTGTTTCAGTGGTTCCCTCGGCTCCGGCCGGAGCCGAGGCATTAGAGAGTCATGGGTCGGCTCCGATCATTCCATCGGAGCCGACATCTAGAAAGAGATCGAGGTCACCATCCCTTGGCTCCGTTCATTCGGCTCCAGCGTCTCCCCTGCTGTCTGAACGGAGCCATAGATCTCACTCCTCCAGGTCATCGAGGCTCTCAGATCACGACCTCCAGAGGGTAGTGAGTAGACTTTTGAAGTCCGAGGCACTGGCCCAAATGCTCCAGAGTCTGACTCATCAGTCGATGCCTCAGCTTGTTCCAATAAATATTCCTCCTCCGACTCCTTTGAGCTCGGGCAGGCGTCTCGGAACCGAGACTGTGGTAGTGTCGGAGCCGATACATTTGTCTTCGGCTCCGTCGTCGGCTCCGATTTCTTCCTTTGAAGAATCTCGGCGCCGGGCTTCCCTCGTCGGCTCCGAGGGGGTGAGTGGCATCGGACCCTTGCCCGACCCCCCTCTCCCTCTCGGTGCTTCGGCGCTGGTGAGTTCGGCTCCGACATCGGCCTCGGAGCCATCTCTGTCAGTGCCGAGGGAGGTTCTCAGCTTCTCGGAGCGGGGACCTCTGGCTCTGCCTGACAGGGGTGCATTCGAGGTCATGCGGAGTGTGTTGGAACCTAGTTCGACTCCACAGTCGGCTCCGTCCGCCCCTCCCACTTCGGTGCCTTTGGTTATGTCGACTCACTCCCTCATCCCAGACCGCAGAGAGCAAGCTCCTCAAGAATCCCCTGTGGGGATCTCATCCTCTTCCGAGACCTCTCCTGAATTGGCAGGGGAGCCCCCTAGGAAGAGAAAGTGTAAGAGGAAACACTTAGACTCACCTGAGTCTGTCACCTCTGACACAGATTTAGAGGATTCCGAGGGTTCCCCACGTTCCCCTTCTGAAGATGTCTCTTTCTCAGACATTCTAGAGATCCTGAAACAGAGGGGAAATTGGCCAGCCCTTAACCCTTCGGAGGATGAATCTGTGTATCTTGAGGCATTTGGCTCTCGCCCTTCCACCTCCTGGGTGTCCCCCCCTTTGATCCCCTCATGCAGGTGGTTGCAAAGAAGGCCTGGACGGCTCCTGATTCAGTGGACCCTACCCCCAGGAGACCCTCCAAATTTATAACAGCACCAACTGACAAGCAATTTCTTACAAAAGGTGTTTCTGTGGATGCTATGGTGGTAGCTGCTGCCACCAAGAAGGAACTAGCTGATCCTTCGGTGCCTGTCCATCCACCTAACAAGGAATCCAGGTCTATGGACAGGTGCGGAAGCGGATGTTCTCGTCAGCGACCTTTGCAATGCGTTCGCTGAACTACCTATGCCATTTTACTCGTCTTCAGAGGGACTTGATCAAGGAAGCGAGTGATATGTTGAAGGATCCTACAGCTGCGGGTTTTCAGGACAAGATGAACACTCAGCTGGCTACCCTGAACTCCATAGCTAACTCCTCCATGCCTACTTTCTTATGCGGCTGATGGAGCGAGCAGGGCCGCAGGGACAGGTGTGGCCTTACGCAGGCACGCTTGGATGTGGTTATGTAACTGCGGACCCTTTAAAATGTCTTTCACTAATTCCCGTTTGATGGATCATCTCTTTTGGTCCTCAAGTGAAAGAAACCTTGACTAGGTGCGAGACAGATGGCAAGACTCTTTCTGCCGTCGGAGTCCGTTTTCTACTCCTTCTAGGCCTTACCCCAAAGGCCAGAAAAGTGGGAAAATGTGGTTCCATAAACAATCTCAAGGGACTTAGCCTGGCGACAAAGTCGGTTCCCGCCAGAGGCAGAGGGGAACAACAATGGTAGACGCCGCCCTAGAGGCAGGGGTCCGCAGAACCAGGGCAATCGGAAGTCTTCTCTGATAAGCCCTTTCAGCATCCCTGAGGTGTTGCCCGACTGCCTACCTTGAGGAGGCAGTCGGGGGAAGATTGTCATTGTACCCAAAAGCCTGGCTATCCCTGACTCAAGACAAATGGGTACAGTCCATCATTTCCGAAGGCTATTCCATTCCCTTCTTTCGCATTCCAAACCAATCAAAAAAATCCCTTCCAGATGTTCCACCTGCTCAAAGGGATCTTGCAGCTTTGGAAATTTCAAAGCTGCTTGCAAAAGAGCAATTCAGCCAGTTCCAGCAGACCAGCAAGGATCCGGAATCTACTCCAGGTTCTTTTTAGTTCCAAAGAAAACAGGGGACTGGAGACCAATTTTGGATCTCAGTATCTTGAACAAGTCAGTCAAGAAAACAAGATTTGGATGGTCACGCTGCAGTCCATCCTTCCCTTTTGGGAAAGGAAGCTGGATGTGCTCTATAGATCTTCAGGATGCGTACTATCACATAAAAATGAAAAGACGCTCCAGAAGATTCCTCCGCTTCAGGCTGGGAACCAGTCATTTTCAATTCAGGGCCCTGCTCTTTGGTCTCACCACTGCCCCCCGGGTGTTTACCAAATGCATGGCAGTGGTAGCTTCTCACCTGAGACGACAAGGATTCCAGGTGTTTCCATATTTGGACGACTGGCTCCTCACAGCTCCCACCAAGCATCTTCTTCTAGTGGCCAGGGACTACACCTTTCGCACTTGTCGAAATTTAGGCATTTCAATAAATTTCGAAAAGTCTGTTTTGTCGCCTTGTCGTATTATTACCTTCATAGGCGCAAATCTAGACACAGTCAACATGTCTGCGAGACTAACAGATCAGAGAATAACAGACATACACAAAATGGTCTCGCTCCTCTTCAGCAGCAACAGAATCAAAGCCAGATTAGTTCTGAAAGTGTTGGGGATTATGGCGGCTGCCATACCTCTGCTTCCATTAGCCAGATTCCACATGAGAATCCTTCAATGGATGCTCTTCACGCAATAGTCGTACCAGCAACTTCCGATGTCTCACACCATTATGATCACGCAAACATGCAGAAATCATCTTCTGTGGTGGATGTCTTCCCTCAGCTCTTATTGGGAAGACCCTTTGTTCCTTCCTCCGGTTGCTACTCTGACAACGGACGCCTCCCTGATCGGGTGGGGGCATTATCAGGGCAGAACTGTCCAGGGCACATGGCAACCAGACGAATGCCACTTGCACATAAATGTTCTAGAGATGAGAGCAGTGCTTTTAGCGTTGCAAGCCCTTCAAGACTCTCTTCCTTTGGGAATGATAGCAATCCAGACGGACAATATGTCTGTAGTGTGGTATATCAACAAACAAGGCGGAACCAGGTCCTACCCCTGTGTCGAGAAGCACTCAGACTGTGGCAATGGGCGATTTCTTCTCAGCGTTTTCTGATAGCAACGCACATCCCCGGGAAGTCCAATCAAATCGCGGACAAGTTGAGCAGAGCTATCCTCATGCCTCACGAGTGGTCTCTGAAAGACTCTGTTGTGAGAGAAATTTTTCTCAAGTGGGGCCAGCCTTGCTGCGACCTTTTTGCTACTCCCCAAAACAGCAAGTGCAGAGATTTTTTCACCCTATTCCTGTTACCAGGCCAACCCAGCAGAGACGCTCTAGTCCAAGTTTGACCCCGGGGACTTCTGTATGCATTTCCCCCCTTCCCACTAATCTCTCAAGTGATACAGAAAGCTATCGCTCAGAAGGCTTCATTGATCCTCATTGCTCCGTACTGGCCTCGACAGGTTTGGTTCCCCTTTCTACATCAGTTTCTGTTGGAGCGACCTTGGCATCTGGACCTAGTTCCAGATCTGTTGATTCATCAGTCGGGTCAGTTTCATTGCTCCCTTCCCTCTCTGAACCTCACTGCTTGGTTCCTCCAATTCCAACCTTAGCCAGGCTTCCTCAAATATCTCACTCTGTTCGAGATATTTTGATAGCTTCCCATAAATCTTCCACTCGAAAGATTTATTTGAGTAAGTGGAAACGTTTCGCCTATTGGGCTCAAGGAAGGGACATAGATCCTTTCACTGCTTCCATCCAAATGGTCCTTGATTTTCTAGCTGAACTCTTCCATGCAGGTTCATCTCCTTCTACTCTTAAAGTTCAATTGGCAGCTATTTCTAACTTTCATGTGGGCATTTCAGATTCTGCCATCATGTCCCACAAGCTTTGCAAAGCCTTTTTGAAAGGAGTTTTTCTACTCAGACCTCCGGTAAGAAATCCTCCTCCTCCTTGGGACCTAAATTTAGTTCTCAGTTCTTTAATTCTCTCCTTTCGAACCTGCAGCCTCCTGTTCTTTAAAATTACTATCATGGAAGACTCTCTTTCTAGTAGCTATTACTTCAGCTAGAAGAGTTTCAGAACTTCATGCACTCAGCTGTCGACCTCCTTATCTGTTGTTCCATAAGGACAGAGTATCTTTATGAACCAACCCGTCCTTTCTACCTAAAATAGCCTCCACGGCTAACCTAAATCAAAGCATTGACCTCCCGGTGTTTTTTCCAGAATATTCTAACAGATCTGAACAAAGATTGCATTGGCTAGATGTTCATCGTCAGTTAAGGTACTATTTGGATAGAACAAAACAATTCAGAAAATCTGACCAGCTGTTCGTCTCTTATGCAGAAGGCAGAAAGGGACTTTCAGTTTCAAAGGTATCATTATCCAGATGGCTAACATCTCTGATCTCCCTTGTTTATGAAATTAGACACCAAAAGCTGCCTAGCAAACCTAAAGCCCATTCTACCAGAGCTTTGGCTACTTCTATAGCCTTCCAAGATAGACTGCCTATTGACACCATTTGTGCAGCGGCTACTTGGGCTACTCCTCACACTTTCATTTCTCATTATAAGTTGGATTTAGCCTCTAGACATAGAGCTAACTTTGGTTCCACTGTTCTCAAGAGTCTGTTCCGTTAGGCCACCCAGGACAAGGTGCTAGGGACGCGGTCCCATCCAGCAAGAATGAAGGCGAGATAGACAACTTAACATATAGAAGTTATGTTCTTACCATAACGTTCCATGTTAGTTGTCTTCTTCTCGCCTTCTTCTTGCGTCCCACCCTCCTTCCCCCTGGCCTGGACAGACCTAGAGGAGTTTTGATTGTGACCTCTCTTTCTACCACCTCTTTACTGTAGGTATATGCTCTGCTGTGCATATTTCCTGGATCAGGATGTAGGTCACCCTTCTCTTCTCCCTTGTTTATAGAGGTGGACTTTGTTACTAGTTATTCTACTACTATTATAGGCTGGGCCTAGCTTACAAACGAGATCTGAGGTAACTCACGCCTAGCATTGTGGGATATAGGGGGAGCCTCGAGCCGGTGGAACCAACTCTCGAGCTTTTAGAGTGGCGAGTGGGCGAGGTCGGCTCCGAACCCATCCAGCAAGAAGAAGGCGAGAAGAAGACAACTAACATGGAACGTTATGGTAAGAACATAACTTCTATTTTTTCTACCCTATGAGGATTGGCATATCTAATTCCCACATTCACTACAGGAGAGAGCTACAATGTGCTACAATGTGCACACTTTTTGCAGCATGTCATGCTTCCTTGAGATGTTTGGTGTGGTTTGTACCATGTGGCTTTTCCCTTTATTAATTTCTCCAATCATTTGGGTTTCTAATACCATGATGGGAATGGACCCCATTCCTAAGTCAAAGTATGATTAAAGTACATGAAATTAGCATTGTGTCATTCTTTGATGTCAGCCAGAAGTGCTCTTCGCAGCACCCGCAGTGTGCCCGGTAATGACTACTTCTGCAATTCATACAGGGTTACTTATATTGGTAACATGTCTAAATATGATTGTAGATTATTTTTTATAAGACCCATTGCTCCTACTACTATTGGAACTGTCTGGGTATCTTTCAACCACATTGCTCTCATTTGTGCCTGCAAGTCCTGATATTTTATGACTTTGTCTCTCTACGCAAGACACTGTAATCACTGGATGTGTGATTTCAATGATCAATGCTACTTTCATCTTCTTTTCTGAACCACTATATCTGGTTTTCTAGCATTTATCTTTTAAAGGGTCTATATTAAATCAGCGAACGTTTAAAAAAGTGAACGCTGATTTATCGACCCCATGTAAATGAAAGCTTCCAATCCCGAACACTTGGAACAGCGATTTTCTTTTCCCTAGGGGAAAAAAATCACTGTTCCACAAAAAAAAATAAATAAAAATAAAAAGTTCAAAATGTTACATAAAGTGGGGGGCTTCATCCCCCACTTAAATATACCAACTCTGAGATCGCACTGCAGTGACGAAAACGGCAAAGTAACGGAGGTGGCCAAGAAATAGCTTACATGCCGTTTCGCTGTTTTGCTATTTCGTGCTTTCAAGTTCGAGCAAGACGCATTTGAAGGATTGTGTCTTCGATTATATAATAGGAACCCCATTTGAATTGTTGGTAATGGGTGATCCCATGTGATGTAGACTTCACCATTTTCTGTGATGCTTTGTGGCTCATGTTTACATTGTTTTTCAGCCACTTCAGTACCATAATATTTGCACAATCCCCAGTTCAGCAGTCTTGTCACATTATTATGGCTTTCAGTATACAGTCCTCCTGCCATTATTATGTCACAACCAGCAATGTGGTGTGCGACTATTTCCAGTTCTGCTTTACAAAACCTACATTTGTCTGTTTCTTCCACATGTTCCATGGACTTTGTAAACCAATATACCTTGATAGAGAAGGCCCCAATCTTAAGTACGACACTGGAGTTTTCAGTGCCAACTATCAGAGTTGTTGCTGCGCTGGTGGTACCATCACCAATTTCTGCAATTCCATCAAGTCTAGCCCCAGGTATTATGGCATATCTGATTCTCTCAGAGGAGAGCAGTATTCAGCTCTTTGCAAGGACAGGTGCAGGCTCCACCAATTCTTCCCTGAAACATCATTGAAGTTGGAGTCTTTGACTGATTATCAGGCTTGCTGTCTCATGAGAAGGAGACTTTTATAGGCCCAGAGTCTTGCGATCTTTGAGACCCTGTTCCCAGGAGAGTTCAGATGACTGTCCACATAGCCCCCTCAGGATAAGGAGATGTAAGAGGAAATACCTATATTACCTTCAAAGACCACCGTCCCCAGATACATATCTTGATGTAGGGGAGGTTTCAACCGAGTCCCCTCCAGAAGATGCTTCGTTTAGCAACATCCTGGAAATAATGAGACAGAGGGGATCTTGGCCTGTAGACCTCACCTCTCCAGAGGAAAAGATGTTACAGGAAGTCCACAAGTCCTCTCCTCTTACAGCTTGAGTAGTGCCTCCACCAGACAAGTTGGTAAATTAGGTCTGTTGCAAGGCTCAGAAGAAAACTAGATATGGCTGAATGGATTCCCAGAAAACCAGACAGATTGCTGTGGACCCCCAAGGACAGACAACACTGGAGCAAGGGAAAACTTGTTAACTCCATAGCGGTAGCTGCAGCCACCAAGAAACATGACCTAGAGGATGCCTTGGCTATTTATCCACCTAACAGAGTTCAAGATAATGGCTAGGCTAAAGAAGTGAGTGTTTGCATCCTGTAAATTCTCTTAAACTACATGGCACACATGGTTAGATTTTATAGAGATATAGCAGCAAAACCAGTGGAAACCCTGAAACAACTGCCAATGGGTGAAAAGAGGTCAACATTGGAAGCCCAGCTGGCAGCAGTATTTTTTTCTCTGGCCAGTGCACATCATGCATCAAATACACAGTGCCACTCAGGGAGCAGCTAGGGGGAGCTGGCTGAGGCTTAGCCATAAAAAGGAAAGCCCAACTGCACCACGCCTTACAGATTTTGTGAACCTGCATCAGACAAAGTTTATTAATGCCCCTTTTGTTAGCACTGACTTGTTCAGTATCAATTTAATGTTCTCACAAAGGCTGTAGCAGTTAAAACTCCCCAAAATACGTACATCACAAGATAAAGGAAACTGTTGCACTGCTGAACATATGTTAAAATAAAGCTTTTAATAAAATCCACACAGACAATAAAAGGGTAAGCACTTTCGCATCTAACATTGATGCTTCATCAGACCAGTATAAACAACTAATACAAAGTAATTATTTAAAACAGCAGCCTCATACAAAGTTGCTAGTGAATAATAAATAAAACCTGGGACTGCCAGTAAGTGATTGAACACCTCTCAAACCTCACACAGACCTTCCGTTGAATGCCAAACTTATAACAGTTAAAGTAAAATGAACTGGCTGTTGAATAGTGCCTAATTCAATAATAACAGTCCCAAAACCAACCATATACCAAACGGCTTGTCTTCAAAACAATTTCCACATTGTTGTCGCTATTTCCATAAGCGTATGAAGCAGCACTCTAATCCATTTGAAAGTCACTGGTTTATTGACGAAAAATCACTAAAAACAGCATAACCTCTGCATTTCCAAGTCCGAGGTTAATACAGATCAACACTACAAGTGTGCCTCATAATAAACTTGACATGACAGTGCACAATAATGAAATACTGATAAAAAATAGTAAATAGATAATAACAATGGACTAGTTTGACAACGGTTTAGCGCTTTCACCCATAACTCATGGGCTTCTTCAGAACGCCATAATTTTAAACTGTCCGTCTCTTATAACATTTTTGGCACCAAACTGAAAATTCTCTTCCAGCTTTTTAAATTGACAATGCATATTAAAATGACAATTTGCAATATAACAACTTGCAATATAAAACAAGCCTTATACTCAACTGCACGTGTGATCGATCGGTCTCCCATAACTGAAAGGGCAAACATCATATAATGTTGTATAACAACAACAATTTTAAATGATGTGGCCTATTATTTCTATCTACAAAATTAGACACTTATTTAAAATTCAGCCGACTATTAATAGATAGTATGAGTTTAATGGCCTACCCCTCACTGTTGTTCTACTGCTAAGACCCTAAAATGTTTCATAACATAACAATATATACAACAATTAATAATACTACAGGTAACACATAAATAATTATTACAGTTCCCTAATATGTTATAAATTATTAAATAAAAAATGTTTTAAATATTAAAAATCTATAAAACCATACAGATAATGTAATGCATGCTAAATCTACTCAATTGAATAGCAGGTGTTATCAATTGATCTACGTTTTCATTGATTCACCACAAGGTGCCTCTAAGTGGGAATACTAAAAACACTTAATAAAACAGGTAGTGCTACTTGTACTACTGCTGATTTAATTTGTACTATTAAATAGTAAAATACCATAAAGTATATATTCATTAACCATAAATACCTTAGTCCCTACCTTAATTTTTAGCTAAGTGTTATCCTACAAATTCGCCTCCAGTATAGCCTTCAAAGAAATACTACTGTTAAGACCCGGAGGTGTGGTGGCATTTAGAAATAGTTGCCACCATGCTTCACGATAATTTAGAAATTTCTTGTTATCCCTACCTCTCGGGTCATTAACTGATTCTAACAAGGCAAATTTGAAATAATGATTTGTATAATATTCTGTGCGTTTAAATATTGCACTTCTTTGATCCTTTTTTCCAATATTGTATATATGTTCGTATATACATTTCTTTAAACTTCTTTCTGTTTTTCCCACATAGTAACTTTGACATTCCTGGCAAATAGCAATATAAACGACCATCTTAGTATTACAGTTGCCTTTAGTAAACTTCATTTTTGGTCTAAATATATTTTTTAATATCATTTCCTTCTTGTCACAAATATATTGACACTGATTACATGTACCACATTTAGTGGTATGTTGATTGATAACTTTAGTTTTTTTGTCTCCAAATGTACTTCTCTTTTCCAAAATTCTTTTAATATTAGCTCCCATCTTGTATACAACATCTGGTTTATCTCCTACACAGTTCCATATTGTCCCATCACTAGATAAAATATACCAATAGTTGTTTATAATATGTATTACATCCTCAGATTTCAGGCTATGCAATAAAATAAAGGCCCTTTCTTTTAAATATACCAATAGTTGTTTATAATATGTATTACATCCTCAGATTTTGGGCTATGCAATAAAATAAAGGCCCTTTCTTTGTTTCTTTGTGTGTATTTATTAGCAGACCTACTGTTACTAGAATGATTGGACATATGTTCTTCATTGCCCATCCCTAACAAGGGTTTATATGTCTTACCCCATAAACTTAGTACATAAGTATCCACTTCCTTCAGTACTTTCTGGGGATAACCCCTATCATGAAATGTGTGTGTATATCCAATTTCGTCTAGTAAAATTTCATACTCAGTGGTCATTCTCATAGCCCTAATGCATTGGCCCTTATATATATTCTGTTTCAACTTCGTAGGATGATAACTGCCATATGCTAAATAATCATTAGAAAAAGTATTCTTTCTGTAAATTTTGGACTGTAAGGTCACACATAAACTAAGGTATCAAGATAAGCCTTACCTTCCCTATTGTATGAATACGTGAATTTTAAAAAAATCACTGCTGTTGTTAAGGAACTGAATGAACTCTAATAATAATTTCTCACTAGAATTCCAAATTATATAGATGTCGTCTAAAAATCTGACATAGTGTACAATATGCTGAAAATAATGATTAAGGAAGATCGTACTTTCTTCCCAATCTAGCATGACTAGGTTGGCGTATATGGGAGCACAGGCGGCTCCCATAGCTACCCCCGTAGTCTGCCTAAAATACTCTCCTTCATAGTAAATGAAATTATTGTCTAAAACAATATCTAACATTTCCAAAAATAAACTTGTTTCTTCCCATTTAATTCCAGCATACTTTCTAATACTATTGCCAAAAGCCTCAAGACCTTGTGTTTTGGGAATGCAGGAAAATAAGTCTACCACATCAGTTGTCACAAGTAAATATCCCTCATTCCAAACTTGTGTAGGATAATGTCTAAGAAATTCCCATGAGTCTTTAACTAAATGAGTGATATTTCCATAAATATGTTTGTTTAATATCAGTAAATTTTCCCAAAGGAAAAGTTTTGGACTTACTTCCCGATATTATAGGTCTAAAAGGAGGGTCAATGGTACTTTTCTGGATTTTGGGTATGCCTACCATAGTGGCTAATCTGGGATGTTTCACTTTTAAGTACTTGTATGTATAAAGTCACTTCTACCATCAATCAAACATTCTTCTATATAGCTATCAATTCTCTGGTAGGCTATGTTGATCTCATTCAATGATATTCATGCATAATTCCCTGATCCATACAAAATATTATGTATCTTATTGATATACTCCAAATTGTCGTATAATACGACCCCTCCACCTTTGTCTGGTTTCATCACTCTTAAGCTATCATCTTTTTGCAAGCTAATGAGTAAGTCCATTTCGTCTTTGGTTAAATTCTGATTGACCACATTCCTACTGTCTTTGAACAATCCATAAATATCCCTAGACACAATTTTTTCGTATATTTCAATAGTAGGATGTGATACTGGTACAAAAGTACTGGGAACTGTAAGATTGGAATTTTTCTTATGTCCAATCATATTACTAGTCTTAGGTTCAGTGTTGTTGAACATCAAAGCTAAATTCATTTTCCTTGTGTATTTTTTCAACTCTATCAAACAATCTACCAAATTGAACTTGGGGGTGGGTATGAACTTCATTCCTTTCGACAAAAGTGTAAAATGGGCCTCTGTGATATTGATATTAGCATGGTTGTAGATGTTAAAACCATTCCGGGTATGAATTACCCCATTTGTCTTACTGTCTATAAATATAAGTCTATCACCCATTCTTTCATTCATCACCTGCGATTCTCCCAATACCTGTGTTTGTACTGGACTTTCTGATAATAATTCCTCTTTTGATTTCTGTAAGGTACCCCCTGATGTGCCTGTTCCCTCCAAAAATGTGGATGATGGTTCTCCCTATGTTGATACATCCCTTGATTCTTGGATTCCTTCCTGTTTTCTTCCTCTGAATCCACGTTTCCTGCCCCAATAATAAGCTCGACCTTGTTTGTATTGTTCTACATCCCTTTTTATCTTTTTTTGTTTGTTTTCACTTAGAGTTAATATTAATTTTTCAGCTAAAGTAAATTGATTGTTATACATCCTTTCCCACTCCGTAAAAAGTACATCTGTAGTAATTTTCATTTAAATCTATAAAATATTATCTATAAAATATTTAAATCTTCAGTTTCTTGTATAAGTCTGCTTAATTTTTCATCATTATGTTTAATAATAAGTCTCATAAATTTTGTTCCACAGTCATCAAAGAACTGGTTAAATTCATTAATTACTGTATCATTAACCATAACCCCCATAGGTAATTTGAAAAACCTTAACCGTTTTGGAACAATTTTCATAGAAATGCACTTATGTAAATAGGCATTATCTATCTTAATACTATAAATAATAAATCATGTGACTTGAAACACGGTCTTAAGGATATAGTTTCATTTAGACCAAAGCCATACCAAAGCCTTTATCTGATTGTATTGTTATTATGCAGCATACCTCTTGTTCTTCTGTCTTATCTAAATGAAACTGTATCCTTAAGACTGTATTTGAAGTCACATGATTTGTTTAGATGATTTCACTGGCTACTTTATATGAGGCTGCTATTTTAAATAGTTGCTTTGTGAAGAGGCAGTCCTTTTAGATGGTCTCGGTGCAATCCATCCTGCCTTGTCTTCAGGCAGCGGATTGAATATGCTGTTTAGAGCTTCAGGATGCCTACTTACATATAAAAACAGCAAAGGCATTGAGAAGACGTATCCATTTCAGGGTAGGAGGCAATCATTATCAGTTTCTGACACAGATTTTCAGACTCAACATAGCACCATCACCATATTATTAGCAAATGCGCGGCCTTGGAAACAGCTCATATGTGATTTTTGGGTGTTCAAATTTTCCTGTATGCAGATGATTGGCCCTTAGCAGCCTCTATTTTAGAAAGGATACTTCTAGCAAGATGGTATTTGCTCCATATGCATTTGTCTGTCTTTGGGTATCACAGTCAGTGTGGCCAAATCCTAACTAAAGCCTTCTCAAGACTTAGTCTTTATAGGATACCAGTTGGACACACTGCACCAAACATCAGAATTACCACAAGAAAGGATTTCATCTAAAATCAGAGAAGTCTCAAGTATGTTATAAGATCCCTAGCCTTCTGCTACTGCCATACTCAAGGTGTTATAATTAATGGCATCTTCAATTCAGATGACTATTATGCATGACTGAATATGTAAATTTTGTAATGGATCCTTCAAAGCCAGTGGGATCAAGGTCAAGCCTCACAATCCATGAATCGCAGAATACAAATTTAAAGGACCTGCATCAGGAGTCTGCTGTGTTGGATGGACACAAAATCTTTCAATAGGAATGCCATTTGCAAGACCTTACATGAGCACCACAGTGACCATGGATGCATCCATTCTGGGCTATTTAAACCCTTAACAGGATAGTCCAGGGAGCATGGGCTTGGATATAAGAACAGCCCTCTTGGCATTGCAGGCTTTACAGAACTCACTCCCACGTGGTGTAGTATCCAGATTCTCAAGCAACATGGCCATGGTATGGTATATCAACAAGCAAGGAGGAACACATTTCCACCCCTTGTGCAGAGAAGCTATGAGGGTATGGAAATGGGCCTTGTCATTGCACTGATTTTTTACAGCAACTCGCATACCGAGGTCATCCAGCATGATAGCAGACAGGCTGAGCAGGCAGATATTTCTCCCATATGAATGGTTTGTCAACAGCAAAGTAGCCTTCAGGATTTTTATGAAGTGTGGAAGTCCTTGCTGCAATTTCTTAGCTTCATTTTCCAGTAGCAAATCCCATTGATTCTTTAGCATTGTTCCTCAGTCACATAGATAAGCATTCTTCCATGATTGGCCCCCACGTCAACTGAATATTTTTCCTTCTCTTCCATAAATACCCAGGTTTCTTCAGAAAATCAGACAGTGCAAGGCATGGGTCATCCTCATAGTCTATTCTGGCTATGCCAAGTTTGGTATCCCTTGCTGTGGCCTCACCTCAAGAAGAAACCACTTCTTCTTTCACAGAACTTCTCTCTGCCGATGCTACCATCCAGTCAGCCTCACCCAGACATATATTCCATCTATCACACTACATGCTTTTTCCACTTTTAATAATGGCCATGAATCATTCATTCACTGCAGATGTCATTGAACTGATTACAGATTCTTAACCGGCTTCAACAAGAAAGATTTACAAAGGTAAATAGAAAAAAAAAGTTGGTTTGTGCACAAAAAAATAATATGGATCCTAGGTCAGCACCCCTTGCCAGCATAATTACCTTTTTGGTGGAACTTTTCAACAAAGCAGCCATTTTTTTTCATTTAAGTCCACTTGACAGCCAGTTCCTCCTTGCATTATGATTTTCACTTAATTTTATTGGCCTCACATAAAACCTGTAGAAGCTTCATCAAAGGAACATTTTTTTTTTTTTTTTTTTTTTTTTTTTTTTTTACTTCAGACCCTTCCCCCTCAATAAAACCATCTCCCTCATGTTACCACAATTTTTGTGCTGGAAATTCTGACTAAACTGTTGTTTAAGCCAGTAAATTATGTTTTGCTCAAAATTTTGACTTGGAAAACTGTTCTGTTAGTAGCCATTACAGCAGCAGGATGAAGTTTTAGAGCTTCATACTCTGTTATCTTATCCAGCCATTCATCAACACTTGAAATAATTCATTTTTATGCCAAAGGAGGCTAAGCAAATCAGTTTAAACCAATCTGTACATTTACCACTCTTCTTTCTCAAATTCTTCATAAGAGGTGAATATCAATTTCAATGTTTGGGTGTGCATAGACTATTATGTTTAAATTTCGATCATAAAAAAAGTTTCCAGAAAAGATGAACAACTCTGTGTCTTTTTCCCCACCAAGAAAGATTGTAAGATCTGATGTCAATTTTCATTCATTCATTCATTCCTCAGCATGCCCTCAGTTCTGACTTGACTGCTTTTTTACAGCTCATGGCTACTGCAAACTCTCAAGCTTGTCCCTTACCCATAATGTCATAGTCCCCCTTCATACCACAGATCTTGTTGGACTCCTTCATGTATGGAAGTGATCACTGTCAGCTCTTGAGTGTTTAATGAGTTACAAATGTATTTTTCTCATTATATCTTTCTAATATACTTTTGTTTTATACTTTGTATCTTTATATAGCTTCCCTTATTTTTTCTGCGTTTCTTGATACCATTGATGGCAGTGTTTTACCCAACTGTCCTTTATCCTGTCATGGTAATCTTTTCTACCATTTCTGTTAGTTTTTCCTTTTCTTTTCCTTTCTAAAAAAAAAAATATTTGTACCTTATTTTTCATTGCTGTTTAATGGTGTAATGGCTGAAAAAACCTTCGGGATTCAAAAATGTAAAGAGTGTGGGCACGATCCCTTTGTCTGATGCCCACAACTCTTGTGCCTGTTGTTTGGGGGCTGCCCATTTGAAAGTTCCTTGTAAGATATGCAAGTCTTTTAAGCCAAGGGCTTTAATTGACAGAAAAAATAAATTGATTTTGAAGAGACTTCTGCCTACTACTTTTTCAGAGTCATTGGCTGGAGCTCAGCCCTCCAAAGCAGGCCAGAAAGAGATGAGAAAATTACTTTCTGAACTGTCTGGATCTTCCACTACTCCTTTGGCTCCAAAGAAGGAACCAGCATGGAAGATTTCAAAATGGTCGGATCCTACTCCACTGTGGGATTTAAACTTAGTGTTACAACCCCTTACTCGATCATCATTTGAACCAGTTACAAAGTGTGAATTAGTTTTTAACATGGAAAGCAATATTCTTGGTAGTCATTACATTGGCTAGGAGAGTGTCAGAACTGCAAGCCTTTTCTTCTAAACCTCCTTAGAAAATGGGCAAACTATACTACAGCACCCTGATTGGAGAACGAACGTTCCCCAGCAGAGTATTAATGTGCAAGTAATGCCTAAGGAAAACTTAGTTTGCAGCTTCATAGCAGTATATCAAGCCGCCATGGAGCTCAGACTGCAAAAAAACTAATGGCTGCCATTACTTTACACTCACTAAGCAGTGATTTTGCTGTTTAGTGAGTGTATATTAAAAAAAAAAAGAAAAAAGAAAAATGTGTATGTATGAGTGTGTTTGTTTCTGTCTGCGTGTGTGAGTGGATGCGTGTATGAAAACAGAAGACACTGTGTTTGTGAGAGATCGAGAGAGAGTGAAAGTGATCTTGTGTGAGTGAATGCATGTATGAAAGCCAAGGGGACTGTGAGAGATGAGAGATTAAGAGGGAGTGAGAGTGATCTTGTCTGACTGAATGCATGAATGAAAGCAGAAGAGACTGTGTGTGTGAGAGAGACTGAGAGAGTGAGAGCGCTCTTATGTGAGTGAATGCGTGTATGAAAGCAGAGGAGACTGTGTGTGTGAGAGATCGTGTGTGAGTGATTTTGTATGAATGAATGCGTATAAGCAGAGGAGACTGTGTGTGTGAGATCGAGAGAGAGTGTGGTCTTGTGTACATAGCTCTCAATTGTCCACATTTTCGCAGAATGTTCAGATATTTGCTTCAGATTTTTTTGTCAGTTCCTTATAAAATTTGTGGATCTGAAGTAGTTCACTTCATTCATTCTGCACATATGGGTATACGGATCCGATTCGGATCCGAACCGGCAAAACTTTTCAAGCATCAGCTCTGGGCTGCAAGCTCCTCCCTTACCTATATTACATCACTTCCTCCTATCTAGCCCCAGATCTCGTTTGCTGCTGTATGAGTCAGCATCGTGGTCTCTGAGCTCCTAGCTAGTTGGTAAGGCTTTTGGTCTTTTGTTGCTAATTGCTGAGTGTGTATACCTTACCTTTTTCCTCCCTTACATCGCGTTTGGTCATCGTGTTAGTTTAAAAAAAATTTTTTTTTTTCATTATAGCTGTTAATTTAAGTGTTTGTGTAGTATTGTGTTACTGGTTCCCACCTAGGCCCAATCCCTGTTAAGTGTGTGTGTGTGTGTGTGTGTGTGTGTGTGTGTGTGTGTGTGTGGGCCCTAGGGCTTTACTGTCTTTGCTATGGCTGAACAGCCTAAAGTTCTCTTAACAAAGTGCACAGAGTGTGGTCATAAGCTTTCTCCAGCCGATGGCCACACTCTGTGTGTTCTATGTTTAGGGGTCGCCCATCTTTCTGCCTCCTGCAACATTTGTTTGGGTTTTAACCCTAGGGCGTTGGAAGGATCGTCAGGCTAAGCTGGTGGCTAAAGGCTTGCTACCAGCTTCAGCCCTGGAGTCTGCCTTGGTTTCCTTCCTAGCTGGTGACTCTGTGCAGGCAGGGACTCAACCTCCCGCCAGGCCTGCTTCCTCGGAGTCATCTCAGAGAGGTAGGGACAAGAGAGAGAAGGAGAGGTGCCATAAAGAGAGGGACAGACCCAGAAAAAGGTCTATGGACAGGGAGTCCTTCTCCAGCCCCTCTTCTAAGGTACCCAGGTCTCGTTCTCCTCGGCTCTGCTCTCCCTGTTTCTCGCCGGAGCCAATGGAACCATTGGAGCCGAGGCACTCCCCTCCGATCCGACCCAGACCTGAGTCTGTCGCTTCCTCCAGATCGACTCGGAGTGTATCCGAACTTGATATGGACAGGCTTATGAGGAGGTTCATCCAGAACCAGATTCAGATGGGGGTCTTACCAGGGCCCTCTCCCATTGTTGAGGGTTCTTCTTCTACTATGTTCCACCCTAGTGCTCCTTCCCCGATCCGACCCGACACTTCGGGGTTCTTGGGTTCGAGACGTTTTGGAGCTGTGGGGTCGGCGCCGATGGTTTTTGTTTCCTCGACACCGGCCGTTACCTTGAGTTCCTCGGATCCGGTCTCGGATCCAAGGGACTCTCGGTGCCGTGGTCGGGGAGTCGGACCCGAGGGTCGAGATCTCACTCTTTCGGATCCCACCCTCGGTGCCTGGACTGCCCCGCCATCGGCTCCGGTCCCTACTTCGGTGCTGGGTAGAGCCTCTTCCTTACGTTCTATGGAGGTGTGCTCTCCATTAGCATTCGGGGCAGTAGAAAGGGTCCTCTCCCAGGTGTTGAGACCTCAGCTCACATCCTCAGATCCCACCCAGACCCCTCTGATTTTGGATTCTGCTCCCATTGCCCTGAATCAGAGATTGCCCTGTCTCAGAGACAGCCCGTGCCAAGGCAACCCCAGGTTTTTCCCCTCAGGGAACCCCCGGAGGCTTACGAATCCTCTCCAGAGAGTCACACTGAGAGGAACCTCATAAGCGCAAGTGCAAGAGGAGGCACTTGGACTCCCCTGAATCCATTACCACTGATACGGACTTGGATGAAGGAGAGGGTTCCCCCCAGATCACCTACCGAGGACGTCTCGTTCGGAGACATTATGGAGATCCTCCAGCAAAGAAGAGGTTGGTCAGCCCCCAAACCCTCTGCGGATGAGTCCGTATTCCTGGAAGCCATTGGCATGGGCCCATCTACTTCCTGTGTCTCCCCTCCAGCTGACCCTTTGGTGGACCTCATCACCACTAGAGCATGGAAGGATCCTGACACCGTAGAGCCTATACCCAAAAGGCCAGACAAAATTCTTTCCCCGCCCAGGCAGGCATGGTCCAAGAGAGCCCCGGTAGACACTTTGGTGGTTGCAGCTGCCACAAAGAAGGAACTGGCACAGGAGAGTTCCTCGGTCCATCCACCAGACAAGGAGTCCAGGTCGATGGATCGTTTTGGGAAGCGCATCTACTCATCAGTGACATTTTCTATCCGTGCGCTGAATTACTTGGCACATGTCATCTGACTGCAGCGTGACCTTATATCGGAGCTAACTGAGTCACCCCCGGAGTCTCTGTCACAGCAGGACAAGCAGTCCTTCACTGCGAAGATGACTACACTGAAAATCAGTGTCTAATACCTCTATGCATCTCCTCTCTCATGCCACGGAGGGAGCCGCTAGAGCTGCTGGTACAGGCGTTGCCTTGAGGCGACACACCTGGATCAGGCTGTGTCAATTTGCGGACCCCTTTAAGGCGTCTTTCATCAATGCCCCATTCGATGGATCATCCCTCTTTGGGAAGACTGTACGTGACACACTAACCCAGAGTGAGAAGGACGGAAAGACTTTGTCAGCCGTCGGAATCCGCTTCTCTAACCCCCAGAGGTCCTATTCCAGGAACCAAAAGGGGCAAAAGAAGATGTGGTTCCAGAAATCACAGTCCTTTCATGACGGTCAGGAATATTCATCCCCCAGAGGCAGAGGGGGACAAGACCATTGCCATCCCAGAGGCAGAGGGGGTCCCAGAAACTTCGAGTCTAGGGAACCTTTTTCCGACAGACCCGCACAGCAACCCTGAGGGGTTGCCCGGCTGCTCTGCGCTGGAGGCAGTCGGGAGAAGATTTTCCTTATATCCAGTGGCATGGGAGTCCATTACTGCAGACCGCTGGGTGTTAAACATCATATCCAGAGGATATTCTGTCTCCTTCATTTCATGTCCCATAACTCCAGCATGCCTTCCAGATGTTCCACCCGCTCACAGGGAGGCTGCAGCTTTAGAGGTTTTGAAGCTGCTACAAAAACGAGCCATCGAGCCGGTCCCCCAGATCAATCCGGATCAGGCATCTACTCCAAGTTCTTTTTAGTGCCAAAGAAGACTGGGGACCTCAGGCTCATTCTGGACCTGTCTATCCTCAACCTGTCGGTAAAGAAACAAAAATTCCGGTTGGTCACTCTACAGTCCATTCTACAGTTTCTGAGAGAATGCAACTGGATGTGCTCGTTAGACCTCCAGGACGCTTACTATCACATCAAGGTCCACAGGAGCTCCAGGAGGTTTCTACGCTTCAGGCTAGGGTTCAGTCACTTTCAATTCAGAGCCCTACCCTTTGGTCTCACCACAGCCCCTAGGGTGTTCACCAAGGTTATGGCGGTCGTAGCGGCTCACCTGAGACTTCAGGGCATTCAGATATTTCCCTGCCTAGATGACTGGCTCTTCACTGCATCCACCAGACATCTCTTATGTCAGGCCCTACACTACTTCCTGGCTCACAAGTTAGGCATCACGATCAATATCAACAAGTCCCACCTGGCTCTGGTTCATATCATAGACTTCATCGGGGCACGGTTGGATTCAATTCAGTCAAAGATTTTTCTCACCCCGGAAAGAATAGAAAATCTCACACTCCATGTATCGGCGATCTTGGTAGTCACAGCAGCTGATGTTCTCAGGGCCCTGGGTTCGATGGCAGCCGCAATCTCTATCCTCCCTCTTGCACGTCTTCACATGAGAGTCCTTCAGTGGAATCTAACACAATGGTCCTGGCTAGACCTTCCGATGAATTTCCACATCCGAATCAATCGAACATGCAGAACGTCACTCCAGTGGTGGCTTCAATCAGCGGACATTTTTGCGGTGCGCAGCTTTCTAGCCTCTCTGGCTCATGCCACGGTGACCACGGATGCTTCCCAGCTCGGGTGGGGGGGGGGGCACTTCCTGGGAAGAATGGTCCAAGGCACGTGGTCCCCTCCAGAGACCAAGCTACACATCAGTGTCCTGGAGATGAGGGCAGTGCTTTTAGCGTTGAGAGCCTTCCACCCTGTCCTATCTCGGGGGACGGTAACAATTCAATCAGACAACATGTCTGTAGTCTGGTATATAAACAAACAGGGAGGGACCTGATCCTACCCCCTTTGTCGTGAGGCCATGAGGGTTTGGGAGTGGGCCATATCCACCAGCCGGTTTCTCATAGCAACGCATATCCCGGGATGCTCCAACATTCTAGCGGACAGTCTCAGCAGGGCAATCCTTCTGCCTTACGAGTGGTCTCTGAAACATTCAGTGGCGGAGAAGATCTTCCGTGTTTGGGGTCAACCTTGCTGCGATTTCTTCACGTCTCCTTCCAACGCGAAGTGCAGCAACTTGTTCGCTCTGATCCCCCCTCTAGGGGAGGTCCCCAGGGATGCTCTGGCCCATGCTTGGCCTCCCGGGCTACTGTATGCTTATCCCCTGTTACCTCTTATTCCGAAGTTCCTTCAGAGAGCTTGCAGTGCAAAGTCATTCTCATAGCTCCCTTTTGGCCGCGTCAAGTGTGGTTTCCCTTCCTATGGTCTCACCTGTTAGCTTCTCCATGGACTCTAGATCCATGCCCGGATCTGATCTCTCACCCGTCGGGCTTGCCCCTGCCCAGCCTGGACAGTCTCAAGCTGACAGCGTGGCTGCTCCAGTTCCCATGATCATCAGGACTCCCGGACTTTCATCCCCTGTTAAGAATATTCTGGTAGCATCTCTTAAAGCCTCCACTAGGAAACTCTACAATAGCAAGTGGAGACGTTTTTGCGTTTGGGCCTCTCAGCACAATCTGAACCCATTTATAGCCCCCGTCCCGGTCATACTGGATTTTCTGGCCGATCTTTTTCGATCAGGTGCAAGTGCTTCCACCATCATGGTTCAGCTGGCTGCCATCTCTAATTTTCATGTGGGTGAAAATAAGGTTGCTCTGGCTTCTGCCAAATTGTGTAAAGCTTTCCTGAAGGGCACTTTTTTATTGCGACCTCCAGTTAAAGAAACAGTGCCCCCCTGGGATTTGACTTTAGTCCTTCAGGCTTTGACCTCTCCCCCTTTCGAGCCAGCCGAATCAGTTCCGATTAAGTTTTTGTCGTGGAAGACAGCCTTCTTGGTTGCCATCACTTCAGCCAAGAGCGTTTCAGAGTTGCAGGCCTTATCCTCCTTCCCCCCAATTTGGCTTTCCACAAGGATAGGGTTTTGCTGCGTATGAATCCTTCCTTTCTTTCCAAAGTGTCCTCAGCAGCCAATATTAATCAGCCAATAAATTTGCCAGTCTTCTTCCCAAATTTCCAAAATAGAGGTGAACGTAAGCTTCATTTATTGGATGTCCATAGCTTCGTTTTTACCTCCATAGGACTAAACCCTTCCAGAAATCGGATCAATTGTTTGTCTCCTTTTCTAAACCATTTTTGGGCAAAGCAGTTTCGAAAGTGTCCTTAGCAAGGTGGATCACTCTTTGTATTGCACAGGTTTATAAGGACAAAGGCTTATCTCCTCCTGGTGTATTGAAGGCTCATTCCACTAGAGCAATGGCCACTTCTGCAGCTTTCTGGTCAAGAGGTCCATTAGACGATATCTGTGCTGCAGCGACTTGGGCCAATTCGCACACATTCATCTCTCATTATAAATTGGATCTTATTTCTAGAGGGAGAGCATCCTTTGGCACTGTGGTGCTCTGAAGTATCCTTCCATAGTGTCCTCCCAGGAATACTAGTAGCTGGGGACTCTGTCCCATATATGCAGAATGAATGAAGTCAACTACTTCAGATAAAGAAGTTATGTTCTTACCATAACATTCCATCTGAGTAGTAGACTTCATTCTTCTGCACCTTCCCTCCCTCCACCCCCCTCACTCTTCAGGTTTTTTCTGTTTAGGGTTGTGGTTATGTTGCCAGTTAGTGTCAGCAAACTCGATCTGGGGCTAGATAGGAGGAAGTGATGTATTATAGGTAAGGGAGGAGCTTGGAGCTGATGCTTGAAAAGTTTTGCTGGCTCGGATCTGAATCGGATCCGTATACCTATATGTGCAGAAGAATGAAGTCTACTACTCAGATGGAATGTTATGATAAGAACATAACTTCTTTTTTTCTGAAGTTTTGTGGCAAATTAATGAGGACAGAATTCACTAAATAATGACAGGCATTCGAGTTTCATGCTCTATATCTTTCAGAAAATGCATTGTAACACAAAAACTTTTATTCTAGCAACTTTCTAAGTGTATAAGATCAATATTTAAATTTTCCCCTATTTTGGCGGTTTGTCCCTCAATATTTTTGTCTTTGTCCAGATTTTTTGTACTAAGAGTTAGAGAGTTATGCTTGTGTGAGTGATGCGAGTATGAAACCAGAGGAGACTGTGTGTGTGTGTGTGTGTGTGTGTGTGTGTGTGTGGAAGCATACGAGACTGTGTGTGTGAGATAGCAAGAGAATGGGATCTCTGTAAAATTGTTGTGTTTTATTAACTTACTTTAAGTACAATTTTTTTTTTATATATATATATATTTTTGATGTAAAATGCTTCCTCCAACACCATTAACATATACTACAGACAGTTTGAAATATTAGGCAGAGGAACTATTTTACATCAAAAATATATATTAAAAAGTAATATAGTACTTTAAAAAATAAGTAAAGCACAATTTTACAGAGAGCCCCTTCTCTAAGCACAATAATGCCCTCAAGGTGTCTGTTAATGTGTAATTAACACCCTTCAAGGGGTGTAGAGGCCCTCCACCTGCAATGTTAGGCCTCATAACACCCCTGGGCACACATTATTTACACATTAACACACATCCTGTTGAGCATTATTGCTTGCTTACTTTGATTTTTCATAAAGACATAGTGTCCATGTGAACCAATCTATCGTTTCTTCCTAAGGTAGTATCAGGATCCAAAGTTAATCATTCTGCCAGTCTTCTATTCTTCTTCCCAAATTTCTCCAACAAAGGGGAATACATTTTATATTTGTTCGATGTTCACAGACAAATATGTTTCTATCTGCATAGAACTGGGAAATTCAGAAAATCAGATGAATTGCTTGCCTCCTTTTCTGAATCAAGATTGGGAAAGTCAGTTACCAAAATAACTTTAGCTATGTGGCTAACTGATTTGCATTTCACTTGTCTGCAAGTAAATTGGATTTATCCCTGCCAAAACCCTTTAGAGCTCATTCAACTAGATCCACGGCAATCTCTTCAGTATTTCTATCTAGATATTCCATGGATAATATTTGTGCTGCAGCCACTTGTCTAATACTCATACTTTTATTACTCATTACAAAGTTGATCTGGTCACCAGAGAAAGAGCAGCCTTTGGCTCAACAGTATGCAGGAATATCGTTTCTTAGTGTCCACCCAGGATTCAGGTAACTGGCTACTCTGTCCCACGTATTGAGGAATGAATGAAAATTGACAACATCAGCTAAAGAAGTTATGTACTTTGCATAACATTCCATCTGTGTTGTCCATTTTCATTCTTCCTCAAGCTGCCCTCCCTCCATCCCCCTACCTTTCTTATGACTTCTAGAAGAATGAGAGGAAACTAGAGGAACCATAGTTTCTTCTTTTGAACTCCAGATAGTGGTTGCTCATATAATCATTATTTCTACATTGTTACTTAGTAAAAAGCAGCAAATGAGATCTGATGTATGAAGGGGAACTATAGCATTATGGGTAAGGGAGGAGCTTGAGAGTTTGAAATAGCCACGAGCTGTAAAAAAAAGTGGCCCAGTCAGATCCAAGGATCAGATCCAACCCCCCCATGTTGAAGAAGAATGAAAATGAACAACACAAATGAACCGTTTATGGTGAGTACATCACTTCTTTATTTCCAAGATTACTTTATGTAGGTGTCAGACTGTATAATACAGTGCTACACTTCTGCAGGTCAAAACTTGGCCACAAGACCAAAACCACACTCACTTAGAACTCAGGCCACATCTAATGCTTTTTTATACATTTTGCCATAAGAGATCATTGCAGCGGCTGCTTTTTGAGATTCCTTGCACACCTTTGCCAAACATTATTGTGTCAGTATTGTCTCTGTAGCTTGGGCTTTATTTGGAACTTTAGGTGGCAAAAGCCAACAAGCTGTATAAAGCAAAGTCAGCTAGAGACTATGTTCAGTGTTTTTCGGTGTCCGGACAGTACCAAAGAAATATGTTAAGTTACATATTTACTAGAATGTTAGATTTATCCTTCTGGACATTGGAATAACCCTCCCACCTTTCCCCCTAATGAAAAATGTCAAGGTTTAAAGGACCTGTAGTGAGGTGGTGTCCTGCTTTTTGTCTTCTGGTTGTATTTTCACGTGGTGTTTTTGCACAGTAAAGTTGTTGTAGTCTATTTCTCATTATGGAGAGTGCCTGCATGGCAAGTAATTATGGGAGGAGCTCAGGCTTGTCAGGAGTTTGTTGTCAAGTAGAGTAGGCTCCAGTGTTGACCAATCCAATGGTTTTTAGTGTCTGGACAGAGACCAGATGAATCTAATGCTCTGGTAAGTCTATAACATAGGTATATACCTCAGGAGGCTGCCCCCCAACCTGCCAAGTGTCTATACTTTCAGCTTTCAGTCCATGTTTCATTATTTTATAATCTGTATTATACTGGTCCAGAACAGTGTAGGACAACTCTGCAGCAGCCATTTGCTGTTTTGACAGATCACTACAATTCTCAGCATCCATGGATTGCCTCTTCATGGAGAAGCAGTGGCTTCTCTCCAATGGGCAACCCAGGACATGCACCACTTCCTGAACAGTCCCCAGCTGCAACCAATGGTGGAGGCTGAAGTGAATAGAGTGCTGGAGAGGTAGTGAGGCCCATATTACTTCTTCTTGCAATGAGTACAAGACTTGCTGAACCAACAGACTCTGGATACTGAGTCACCAGAGACTGCCTCACCCTCAACATCGGACACTGGATAAGGCTGCTAACTCTTTGGCCATTTAAGTAGCTGACTGAAGTGCAAAATGGTGCCATAGAACTAGAGACTATCGTACAGTACTGGGTGACTTTCTGCAGTAGCTATCATAAAGATTACCAGGAAACAGTTCATTGATTGACCATTTTAACTTCATTTATGAGCAGCTTTTATAGAAGATAAAGTATTTGTTAAGAAATGCTTCAACAATGAACATAAATTTGATTTGGTAATAGGGTGCATATGTCTGATACCTCCATTTTACTTCATTGATTAGGACGGTGTAGCTGCCATTGGCCAGCTAGAGGATATATTTTGTTTGCATTTCATCAGGTTCTGTTTTTACATGCCTCCATAAAAGTTTGAGCATTATGCTTTTGACAGATCATGAAGAGAGAGATTAAACAGGAGTAAAACTCTGGCTGATACATGTAACCCATAATGTGCTTGACCCACGTGACTCTTTTGCACATGGTGAACTAATATTTAGAAATACCTTCATACAAATTGTTAAGCAGAGAATGGCAGAACTGTCTTGCTAATTAATGACCGAGATCTTTTTGGGAAGATGGAGTGATTGAAGTAATGTAGTACCCAAGGGGAAATCCTGTAAATGTAGAGATGATGTGATGTTTATCAACATAGTTTCAGCAAGAAATGTGAAGCTTTATATGCACAGATGCAAAAAAATTAAAGGAGTAAATGCCAACTCTGGGGCATAGAAGGATAAAGCCCTGAATTTGCCCCATGTTACCCGAGTTGATTAGTGACTCGGGTGCTTATAGCAGCTGGCCATGTTGGATGCATGTGATGAGTCCTGAGGGAGGGAATCATCTCTGGGTTGGTACAAGGGTGAAATGTAGCTAGTAGCACCAGGTGCTAAACCAGGTGGATTCTAAACCTGTTAAGCCTGTGCTGTCAAGTGCACTAGAAGTCGAGGGAATGTATGCTTCTTCGTGGAAAACAGTAATAATGCGTCTCGGAGGAACTGTTAAAGGGGAAGGGGAACTATTCTCACAGGGGAAGAGTAAACCACCCTTCATGTGCATTGTGCTGTCCTGATCTTTACCATCCATCTCTAACAGGGAAAACAGAGGGACAGTCAGGTTTCCTTTGCAGGAATGAATGGAGTCGTATGCCCTTCACCTAGCCTGGGAATACCTGGCTACCACCCCCCCCCCAAAAAAATGAATGGAGAAGGTGGGCAGAGATGGAGGAGCCAGCAAAAAAAGGATGACTTACACCAGGCAGTGGTGTTTCTGAGAAATACTATATCAGGGGTGCAAAATTCAGTTATACAACATGGAATTATATAAGTAATGTGACTGGAACAGTACTAAACAGTTTAGAATTTTGAAAGGAACAAATACATTAAACAAGAATTGTTTCTGTAGCTGCCTAGGAATGGGAAAGCAAGTTAACCATTTCAAAATGGAGAGAATCTGCTTTGTAGGTAACTTTCCTCATAGGATGTTGATAAACATAGCCTATTTTACCAGATAGCATTGTAGAGGAGATTTATTTACAGTGGCGGCTGGTGACTTCAAATCACAGGGGGGCTGCAGGAGACAGCTGAATGGGTGGGGTCAAGGGGAAGGGGTGTGGTCAACCATAAAGGGGAGGAGCTATGCACAAAACCACAAAAAACTAACTTTAATTAAATACGCTGCCCTGGGTGGCAAACCATCATTATGAAAGTCCAATCAAGACAAAAATAAGTGTAGAAGAATAAAAATATTTCAATGCATTGGCTGCATGACAGCTTACTTAATATCTAGATGGAAACAAAAGGTTGAGGCATGAAAAAATAAATTACTTTTTAAATACATTACTGGAATGCCAGTCAAAATCAAGTATAAGAAAAACCAGAAGCACTCAACTCAAACCACTTCTCCTTGCACTGCAGTTCTAATTATAATATATTCAGCTTTATTAAAGTACCAAGTAACATGCTGAAAGTAGAAATCTATGTGATGCCCCCACTTGTAAAAATGTTTCTTATCCAAAAAGACCTGCTGCCTGACAACTTGTTTCATGGGGAAAACATGATAAAAGTAAAAAATGAAAAGCAAGCAAGAAACAAGCTCAAGATACATTGCTTAAAAGATTACTGTACAGGTTATGGACCACACATGATTGGCATTCTGTTTAGTTTACGGGTAAAGTCTGTAGAGATGACTGGAAGTCTCCAACAAGTGTAATGAGCTTTTTAAAATAATGGAATCCTGTCCTTTAATACCCAAGGCTTATACATTATCTAGTCAAGTATTCTCTGCATGGCAACAACAGAAAGGCTTTCAGTGTTGGCAATTCTTTAACATTATGCTTATTAAAGCTTACTTGCATCTTACAATGTCAGACAAGCTTACCTTATGGTCATTAAAGCATTGCTACTTAAACACAGAGCAACAGGCACTGAGTAATAAGCATAAATCAACAGTACAAAAATATGACAGAAACCAGACCATTCTGCAAAATCAAGGACAGATGAAAAGCCACTGTAGTACTTATGCAGTGTGTCCTCCCCATCCAAGGTAGATACAACTACTCCTTGCCTTGCTTGGACACATCCAGAGTCACTACATGGGGGAGTGGGGTGCAACAAGCATGTCACAATTTGAAATCTCTCTGGCTGACTGTGATGGTCCTGACACATTTCATTTGTCATACCTCTCAACCTCAAGAGCAAGAAATCTGGACAAAGCCACACACAGAAGTGGGACAAAGGCCCAACAATAAGGACAATTTTTAAATATTGCTCTAATAAACTTATAAAGATAATAGAATAGGTCTTGCATTAGTATGAATTTTCTGAAGGGTATAAAATCTGAAACTCAAATGTCTGTCATTTTCTAACTTCAGTCTTTAGTGATTTGTCACTAATTTGCCAAAAACACAATTTTATGAAAAATGGACCAAAAATGTGATGCAAAAATATAAAATAGACACACAATACAGCTGCTACCTGTCAAAGAAGGGACACTGTAATATTAGTACTGCTACCTTGAGCAGCTGACAAAATGAAAGAATCTACATGCATTTCAAGTAATCGATAACTTTGATTATTACAGTTATTTCTTAATTGTAAACCCTCCATGTTTTCTTCCAAAATTGCTATTTTGCGGAGGGATTATTAGGGGGAAGAGCAGCATTTTGAGCCAAAAATTGGGGACAGTTGAGAGGTTGGCTATGCCTAATTCTATAAAGCAATTTATTTGCACGTACCTCTCAACCTGTTAATGCAGTAAATCTGAACAAGGCCAAATATATTGGGGGCACATATAAACAGTACTAAAAATTGCTCTTGTATAAATTGAGACAGTTGATAGAACAGCTCTTACTTTAACATGCATTTTTCTGAAGGTTATGAAGTCTGAAACTTTTAGTGACTTCTGGCAAATCATTTAGGAATTAAAACTACAAATTTTATGAACAAACTAAAAATAAGAAGCAAAAATCTATTCATTCTTTGAAAATCTGGACAGTTGGGAGGTATAGTTCAGCTGGGCCTGTCTGAGTTTGCTGCCCTTCCCCCCTTGACAAAATAATGGTTGAATGGAGCCTCTGCAGCCATTCCAATGAACCATTACTTGGCTATTTCACTCCATTTACCATAAACACTAATGTGCATACTGCTTTACTTCTATGATAAGTTGGACTTCATTTTGAAAGTTTTATTTTGTATTTTACAGCACAAACACCAAGTCATCTGTTAAACAAAGCAATGCAGTCTCACAATGAAAACATAGCATTAAAACTTCTCTGCCCTTGAAACTCACATTCATTGAAACAGCATTGAAACCCACATTCAAAGAAAATACATTTTGCCAGTGGCAGATAAAGATTAATTTTGGGCTGTTTTGAATCATAGGCCCCTTGCATATGAAACATACATGTGCTCTTTGATACACCTTCCTCATTGTACTAAAATTATATTCCTTGTACAATACAGTACACTTGTTAGAGGGTGTTTTAAATTTGTTTTGAACATTTTTCCAGTAAGCAATGAAACAAACCATATGCACCCATAATGGCAAAACTGCCCAGTTGAGAACATTTATCATAAAAAAGTCTACTCAGACTTCCACAGTCCACCATTATTAGTAAATATACACAATTCTACAGTCCACCATTATTAGTAAATATGCACAATTCTACAGTCTACCATTTAGTAAATATGCACAATTCCACAGTCCACCATTATTAGTAAATATGCACAATTCTACAGTCCACCATTATCAGTAAATATGCACAATTCTACAGTCCACCTTTATCAGTAAATATGCACAATTCTACAGTCCATTATCAGTAAATATGCACAATCTCTGAAGTAAGTCATCTAAATAATTCCACATTAAAGAAATATGTAACTAATGAAGCGGTTGCTGCTAGCAATCACCTTTATATTTCATGGTTTCATCGAAAAATAAAGTGTCTGTTGCCCCTCAGGAATAAATTGCCTATATTACATTAAAAAAATGATAAGCTAGTAATAATATTGCAAGAGGAAATGGATGGCAAACTGATAACGAACTCATAGTTAGTATCTTCACCAAGGAGAACATTCTGAGTATGGCAGCATCCACCCCTTGTGGGAGTAGAACCCACAGCCTTCTGCATCAAAAGCAAGTACACAACCTGTTGTGCTATAGTATTAACTAGGCATAGCAGTAAACTTCTATTCCCCTGCAGCTCTCAGCTCCTTGTAAAATCTACTCAATACTCAACTGCATGGGAGGGGGGGGGGTCAAAAGCCCAAAAAACAGGGACACATTAAACATTGCTTGTATAATCTTGGAAAGTTGCTAGAATAAAATGTTGTGTTGCCACCATATATTTTACTGCCAAGGTCCCTGAGCAAAAAACAGTCAGAGTAACATACCACTACGCCACATCAGCTGCTTTGTAAAAGAAAGGAAGACTGAAATTTAAATGGCTATCATTTAGTGAATTCAGTTCTCACCATAGCTGTCAACCTCTTAGTACAAAACACCTGGACAAACCCAGTAATGAGGGAATACAGCCCTCAAACATATTCAGTGAATTCAGTTCTTGCCATAGCTGTCAACCTTAGCACAAAACCTGGACGAAGCCAATAATGGGGGAATACAGTCCCAAAAATAGGGACAAATTTAAAATATTCATCTTATAAACTTAGAAAATTGCTAGAAAAAAAGGTTGTGCTACTATGTATTCTGAAGAACATGAAGTTTGAAATTCAAATGCCAGTCAATTTTACTGCGGACAGAACAAAACCAATTTTCAGCAGAGACGCAGGGATTAATACTGCAGACACGTCTTTGTAAAATGGCAGGGCACCAGAGCAAATCCACACAAACACAGGGAGGAGATGCAGACTCCACACAGAAGCCATCCCAACCAAGAATCAAACCAGAAAACCTATAGCTGTGAGGCAACAATACTACCATTGCACCATCAATTATGCAAGGAATTAAACATTCAGAAACCTGAAGTCTGAAATTCAAATGCCTGTCAATTTTATTTAACATTTGTTAATCAGGACAGTCTGACTTGGAACAAAAAACAATTTTCAGCAGAGGCCCAGGAAGAAATAATGCAGACATGTCTTTGTAACATGGGAGGACACAAAAGCAAACCCACACAAACACAGGCAGAAGATACAGACCCCACAAAGAAGGAACCCCAGCCAAGAATCAAACCTGAGAACATGCAGCAGTGAGGCAACAATGCTACTACTACACCATAAAATATCAAGCATTAAAACATTTACAAACCACAGATGTTATGAGGAACAGATCAGATCAAATATGAGGCAAAAATCTGCAATTTTTACATATGGTGGTGGGTAGGGAACTCAAGTCTTTAACACCTGCATACAGGGTACAGGGTTCAAGCCTGAGGTATTCCCTACCACACCACCATGAGCACCTGGGGCATTTTCTCACACACACACACACACACACACACACACACACACACACACACACACACACACACACATTCATATTCATTCACACACTTCCCTACTAAACAGTACACACACACACACACCAGGCCATTCATTCAAATATTCATTCACACACTTCCCTACTAAACAGTAAACACACACACCAGGCCATTCATTCAAATATTCATTCACACACTTCCCTACTAAACAGTAAACACACACACCAGGCCATTCATTCAAATATTCATTCACACACTTCCCTACTAAACAGGGAACACACACACCAGGCCATTCATTCAAATATTCATTCACACACTTCCCTACTAAACAGGGAACACACACACCAGGCCATTCATTCAAATATTCATTCACACACTTCCCTACTAAACAGTAAACACACACACCAGGCCATTCATTCAAATATTCATTCACACACTTCCCTACTAAACAGTAAACACACACACCAGGCCATTCATTCAAATATTCATTCACACACTTCCCTACTAAACAGTAAACACACACACCAGGCCATTCATTCAAATATTCATTCACACACTTCCCTACTAAACAGTAAACACACACACCAGGCCATTCATTCAAATATTCATTCACACACTTCCCTACTAAACAGTAAACACACACACCAGGCCATTCATTCAAATATTCATTCACACACTTCCCTACTAAACAGTAAACACACACACCAGGCCATTCATTCAAATATTCATTCACACACTTCCCTACTAAACAGGGAACACACACACCAGGCCATTCATTCAAATATTCATTCACACACTTCCCTACTAAACAGTAAACACACACACCAGGCCATTCATTCAAATATTCATTCACACACTTCCCTACTAAACAGTAAACACACACACCAGGCCATTCATTCAAATATTCATTCACACACTTCCCTACTAAACAGTAAACACACACACCAGGCCATTCATTCAAATATTCATTCACACACTTCCCTACTAAACAGTAAACACACACACCAGGCCATTCATTCAAATATTCATTCACACACTTCCCTACTAAACAGTAAACACACACACCAGGCCATTCATTCAAATATTCATTCACACACTTCCCTACTAAACAGTAAACACACACACCAGGCCATTCATTCAAATATTCATTCACACACTTCCCTACTAAACAGTAAACACACACACCAGGCCATTCATTCAAATATTCATTCACACACTTCCCTACTAAACAGTAAACACACACACCAGGCCATTCATTCAAATATTCATTCACACACTTCCCTACTAAACAGTAAACACACACACCAGGCCATTCATTCAAATATTCATTCACACACTTCCCTACTAAACAGTAAACACACACACCAGGCCATTCATTCAAATATTCATTCACACACTTCCCTACTAAACAGTAAACACACACACCAGGCCATTCATTCAAATATTCATTCACACACTTCCCTACTAAACAGTAAACACACACACCAGGCCATTCATTCAAATATTCATTCACACACTTCCCTACTAAACAGTAAACACACACACCAGGCCATTCATTCAAATATTCATTCACACACTTCCCTACTAAACAGTAAACACACACACCAGGCCATTCATTCAAATATTCATTCACACACTTCCCTACTAAACAGTAATCACACACACCAGGCCATTCATTCAAATATTCATTCACACACTTCCCTACTAAACAGTAAACACACACACCAGGCCATTCAAATATTCATTCACACACTTCCCTACTAAACAGTAAACACACACACCAGGCCATTCAAATATTCATTCACACACTTCCCTACTAAACAGTAAACACACACACCAGGCCATTCATTCAAATATTCATTCACACACTTCCCTACTAAACAGTAAACACACACACCAGGCAATTCATTCAAATATTCATTCACACACTTCCCTACTAAACAGTAAACACACACACCAGGCCATTCATTCAAATATTCATTCACACACTTCCCTACTAAACAGTAAACACACACACCAGGCCATTCATTCAAACATTCATTCACACACTTCCCTACTAAACAGTAAACACACACACCAGGCCATTCATTCAAATATTCATTCACACACTTCCCTACTAAACAGGGAACACACACACCAGGCCATTCATTCAAATATTCATTCACACACTTCCCTACTAAACAGTAAACACACACACCAGGCCATTCATTCAAATATTCATTCACACACTTCCCTACTAAACAGTAAACACACACACCAGGCCATTCATTCAAATATTCATTCACACACTTCCCTACTAAACAGTAAACACACACACCAGGCCATTCATTCAAATATTCATTCACACACTTCCCTACTAAACAGTAAACACACACACCAGGCCATTCATTCAAATATTCATTCACACACTTCCCTACTAAACAGTAAACACACACACCAGGCCATTCATTCAAATATTCATTCACACACTTCCCTACTAAACAGTAAACACACACACCAGGCCATTCATTCAAATATTCATTCACACACTTCCCTACTAAACAGTAAACACACACACCAGGCCATTCATTCAAATATTCATTCACACACTTCCCTACTAAACAGTAAACACACACACCAGGCCATTCATTCAAATATTCATTCACACACTTCCCTACTAAACAGTAAACACACACACCAGGCCATTCATTCAAATATTCATTCACACACTTCCCTACTAAACAGTAAACACACACACCAGGCCATTCATTCAAATATTCATTCACACACTTCCCTACTAAACAGTAAACACACACACCAGGCCATTCATTCAAATATTCATTCACACACTTCCCTACTAAACAGTAAACACACACACCAGGCCATTCATTCAAATATTCATTCACACACTTCCCTACTAAACAGTAATCACACACACCAGGCCATTCATTCAAATATTCATTCACACACTTGCCTACTAAACAGTAAACACACACACCAGGCCATTCATTCACACACTTCCCTACTAAACAGTAAACACACACACCAGGCCATTCAAATATTCATTCACACACTTCCCTACTAAACACACACACCAGGCCATTCAAATATTCATTCACACACTTCCCTACCATTCTAGACTAAAATAAATAACACACTTACCTGTCCTTGCTGCCCATTCCCCATAACGTTAATCCAAATGCCCGCGCAGTACTCCATAGTCCCGCGATCCAAACCCTACTCCACAGTCCCGACGCTGACTGCTGCTGTTGCAGTCCGGTCCCGACGCGTTTTCCCAGCGAGTCTGTGCACTTTAAAAGTGCACAGACGTCTCCTATGTTCCCCTACCTGGATTGCCGGACTGCCGCGAGCATGCGCAGTAGACTCGCAGTAGTCTGGACTACTGCGCATGCGTGGAGTCCGCGAATTTTAAAAATATTTTTTTTCTTTTTTCTTTCTTTTTTTTTTGGTTGAGGGGGCTGCAGTCCGGCAGCCCGATAGCACGGGCCGCCCCTGTTTATTTAACAAGTATATTAGACAGAGCTAAATGCATACAGGCTAGTTTCTAAAATAAATTTGAAACAGACAACTGAGCTGAGAGTCCTGCAGAACAAATGGGTGAAATAGACTTGACTGTATTTTGTTCAAATTTCTTTGTGTTCATTGTTCTTTTGCAGTATTTTGCTGTGGATTTTGCATGTATTTTACTGTTCTGACCTATACTCCTTTATTCAGGCTTCTTTCATCGGGATATGAAACCTGAAAACTTGTTGTGCATGGGTCCAGAACTTGTCAAAATAGCTGACTTTGGTTTGGCCAGAGAAATACGGTCACAGCCTCCCTACACAGACTATGTATCGACTAGATGGTAAGTGGCACAGTTGATTTGATTTGAACATTCTGACAAGTTATGTATGTCTTGTTGAGGTTAGTGAATGAAGTGGTTTTAAATAATGGCCTTGCTACCATATTATTTTCAGGGGCTTATGAAACAGGAGCCAGTAATACACAGACAAGATCCTGTGCCAGGCCTGTCAAGGCCTGAACCTGGAGTATTAAACACTAGTCATCTGTTTCCTTGACCTGCCACAACTGATATTTGTTGGAACCAGATGACAAGAGTCAATTGCCTTGTGCTGTCACTGCAGAACTACTTTATATACATTAAATCATGTTTGGATTCTGAAACATCATGCATCTGAAACAGCTTGGATTTATTTTATTGTTCCTGCAATATGTTTTTCATGCTGAAGTTTCTTTGTATTCTTGTGCTCCTTTTTTGGCTTAATTTTGCCTGCTAAATCTCATAGCATTATGTTTTATGTAACTGTATCAGTTTTGGATTTCTTTGCATTTCAGTGAATGTGAACATTTGGTGATGCATAATAGACTTTAGGAGTAGTGCCCTGCGCATTCAGTCCACATTTTATTTATTTATTGTTTTGATGACTGGGTGACTGAGTTGGTCTTCTGACCCTTTTATGTCATGACCAGGGAAAAAGTAGACAAAAAGGCAAAAATGCAATAACCAGTGAAACATAATTATTGTTATATGTACAGACATTTTGACAGATATATACACTAGTATACATTTACCTATATGTCTGTACATATAACCAATGAAACATAATCATAGTTATATGTACTGACATGTAAACAGGTGTATATGCTAGTATTACAATTTACAGCAGTAATGGTCAGTGTGATGAAAACCTGGGGGGGTTGGCAGTTCGAGTTACAATGACAAGGATCAAAATTTATTTTCCATAGCTATACAGTTATAGGAAGAAGTCATCCCTGTATGACAGCTTGTTTAGACAGTGTCCCTGAAGCAAGTGTACTTAACTTCCTTATGCTGGTAGTCCTTAAAGGCCTATTTGGATTCCAGTAATGTCTGAGGATTTTTTTTGCCTCAACAGGCAGTTGGTTCCAGGCAGCAGGAAGTATCCTTAAGAAAGGTCTTTCCCTATTACAGTTCTGAAGGGAGGTCTGATTCAGGTGATGTCATCCTCTTGGGTATGTCTGAGGGAATAGTTTCATTCCCTTCTAGGATGCTTGTGTCTCAGTATTGAGTGGTAGTCTTAGTGTAGGATTTTGAAAAGGAGGGAGACCAGAAAGACAGTGGTCCGACTGAGAATAGGGAGACACTTGCATTTTTGTAAGACATGACAGTGATGGGATTGTTGATTAGCTGGGGATCCAAACCTAAACATTTTATTTTCCAAGAGTCTGAACTTTATTTGTATTGTATGCAGAAAGGAGGCACAGGATTGGGAGGCCGTGTTCGAGTTTTGGAATCAGTACATCCCTAGCAGTAGCAGTTCTTGATGATGGACGTAGAAGCTGTGAGATCCTGTAGAAAGGTTTAAATTGAGTTAGTACTTTCTTAGAGATTATGTCCATACATAGTCTAAAAGTTAGGACTGGATCAAGAGTTACACCTAGATATTTCTGCTTCATAACATTGGGGATGGGGTTATTGTTACAGTGGTAATTTGAAGAGAGTGGTGAAGAACATAAAATTAGATGTGATGTTGTCCTATCTCACCTTCATTCTTACTAGGTCGGGTTTGGATCCGATCCTCAGATCTATCCCTGCCTTTATTTTCAAGCTCGAGGTCCTCTGCCAGCTCATGGCTAATTCCCTCTCCCAGCATGCAGTGGAATCATCCTTGGATCTCGTTTGACGCTAAACAGATTGAGACGTTCATCTGCTAGCTCTGGCTAAGTACAACTTCTTTCCATAATTTTTAGTCTCTAATCTTTAGATAACTTTAGTTTTGTAGGTTCGTATTGCTACTTGTGATACAAGTTTTCATCCTTGAGCTATTTTGGCCATCTTTTTTTCGCTAGGCCTTTTGTTGTTTGGTTTATTCCCTTTCCAACTTGTTTTTTAAGTGTAGTTGTTGTGTTAGGGTACGATTTGTTTAAATTAGAGAACTGTACCAGAGACCGTTTAAGTTAGAGGACAGTGTCATTGTTTTTATCTGTGTGTTGTGGTGCTCCTAATAGCTTGACCCATTTAAGTTAGAGGGTCAACCCCCCCTCCCCCCAAAAAAAAAAAAACATTTGGTTGGTTGGATTTTTTAGAGTTTCTAGAGCTTGTCATCTTTTCTCTGTGTTGTGTACCAAAAAAAAAAAAGTCTATATTCCCTTTTCTTGTTACTGTTTTTTTTTTTTTTTTTACCTTACGATGTCTGGTAAGGATTCCAAACCAATGGGATTTAAGAAGTGTGAGAGATGCAGCAAAAAGATGCCCCTCAGCGATAAACACACCCTTTGTGTTTATTGCCTTGGAACGGTACATCTCCAGGAGTTGTGCTTTATTTGCCACTCTTTTAGTCATAGAGCCCTTCTGGAGAGGAAAAATAAACTGATCTTAAAAGGCCTACTTAAAACCCCCTTCTTTGAGGTACTGGAAAAAGGCACGGGTTCTTCTAGGTCAGATAAATCCCCTTCTGCAAAGTCTGATAAGTCAGACAAATCTTCTAAATCTGGGAAAAAGACCTTCTTCCTTGGATCTGGCATACAAGATTCCTTGTCTGTCCTCCTCAGATCCGAATTCTTTTAGATCTGACAGGGCTCCATTGGCTCCGACACCTTCTTGTTTGGTACCAGTGGAGTTTGAGCTTAGGAGCCGGTCTCCCCTATTTTGAGATTGCCTATATTACAGAAGGCTACGTCTCCCACTCCCTTGACCAGATCTTCTAGGAGCCTTTCGGATGATGATGTGGATTAGGTCGTACAGAGGCTGTTACACACACTGGCAATGGCCAGATTATTGCTGGATCTGACCGTCAGGGCTTCGGATCTGACGATGTCCACTTCCTCTGCTCCAAGCCCTCTTCTGATCCAACCACTGGCTTTGGAGTCAAAAGGTCTGGAGTTGGTACTAGTGGAGGTGTTGGATCCAAGACCCACCATGGGTTCCACTGATTCGTCCTTGGCTCCATCAGAGCTGGAGGGGTCTAGAAGCCGACACTCTCTAACCAGGTCCGAGGAGGCGAGTTGGATCCGACTTCGCCTCTCAGGGCCTTGGCTTGGATGAGTTTGACTCCTACCTCAGCCTCAGGTCTATCAGCTTTGGTTCCGAGGGGGTCCTTCGGCTTCTTTGAATCCAGGGATATCCTAGGATGAGGTACGGGGGTCCTTTGAGGTCATGAGGAGGGTGCTGTCTCCACAGACAGGTCCACAGTCCTCTTCGGATGTTCCTCCCTCTAGAGCATTGGTGCCTGCCTCTTTACTCCTGCACCCACAGGGACACAGAGACCTTAGGCCTCAGGATGCCCCACAGGGTACCCCCCGCTTTCTGAAACCTCCCCAGAATACCCTTCTGAGGAGGTCTCTCACAAGAAAATGTGCAAGAGGAAGCACTTAGGACTCTGTGAAGGAGTCCAACACTTCTGATATGGACCTCAAGGCAGAAAGGTCCCAACGGTCACCTCCTGATGATGTCTCCTTTGACATTCTGGAAATGTTAAAGCAGAGAGGTGGCATGTTAAAGCAGAGAGGTGACTGGAATTCCTCTAACTCTTTGGTGGAGGAGTCTGTATACCTGAAGGCCTTTGAGTCTCAGCCTTCCACCTCTTGGGTGACTCTGCCATTCGATGAGCTCATTGAGCTAGTTTCTCAAAAGGCATGGAAGTCCCCAGATTCCGTGGAACCTACTTCTAGGAGGCCAAATAAATTTATTACATCCCCCCCCTAAAAAATCATTTTTTAGCAGAGGTAGTCCCAGTCGATGCCATGGTCGTGGCGGCGGCCACTAAGAAGGAACTTTTAGACCCATCTTCTTCTGTCCAGCCCCTGAACAAGGAATCCAGGACTATGGACAGGTATGGAAAGCCCATTTTTTCTTAGCAGTCTTTTCTCTCAGATCGCTGAACTATCTCACCCATTTTACAAGACTGCAGTGAGATCTCCTGAAACAGCTAAGAGATACCCTCAAGGTTCAGTAGCTGAAGAGGTTGCAACATAGTAGCTTCTCAGGTCGCTGCCTTAAACTCAGTTGTTAATGCGTCCATGAGACTCATCTCCTACCCAGCTGATGGAGCAAGTAGAGCAGCAGGTTCTGGAATTCCCCTAAGGAGACATTCTTGGATGTGCTTATGTGACTTCACAGAACCCTTTGTCTTCCTTTGTAAATGCCCAATTTGATGACTCATCTTTGTTCAGGCTTAAGGTAAAGGACACACTGACCAGCTGTGAACAGGAAGGAAAGACTCTGTCTGCCATAGGAGTCCATTTTTCCATGCCTACTAGACCTTATCCCAAAGGTCAGAGAGGTAGTGGTAAGATGTGATTCTGAAAATCACAGAGATCTTTTCAGGACACATGGTGAAAGTTCCCCCAGGGGCAGAGGGGAAGTAATAATGGAAGACACCGACCTCGTGGCAGAAGGAGTCTGCAAAATCAGGGCGACAGAGAATCCTTCTTTGGTAAAACCTTTCTTCGCTCCTGAAAGGAGGCCCTATTGTGTAGCTCTGGAGACAGTTGGGGTCGCTTATCTTTGTACCCAGAAGCCTGGCAACAACTAACAAAAGACAGATAGGTACAAAGCATCATATCCAGAGGTTACATCATCCCATTTTCCCTTCCTACTCCAAAGATGAAAAAAGTTCTGAACATTCCACCCAGTAAAAAGGAACAGGCAACTCCAGAAATTCAAAAGTTGTTAGACAAAAGAGTCATCCAAGAAATCCCCGCAGACCAAATAGGGTTCAGAACTTACTCAAGATGCTTTTTAGTTCCAAAGAAAATAGAGGACTGGAAACCCATTCTAGAGCTCAGCATTCTAAGCAAATCAGTAAAGAAGAGCATGTTCCGGATGGTGACACTGCAGTCTATACTCCCATTCCTGGGAAGAGATGATTGGATCTGCTGTATAGATCTCCAGGATGTGTACTACTGTATAAAAATGGACAGGAGATCCAAGAGACACTTGCACTTTCAACTGGGAGCCAGTCATTACCAGTTTCGAGCTTTGCCCATTGACCTCACTACAGCACCCAGAGTGTTCACCAAATGTATGGCAGTAGTAGCGGCTCACTTGAGAGGTCTAGGATTCCGGGTGTTTCCATACTTAGATGACTGGATCTTAACAGCCACAACCAGGCATCTTGCTAATCAAAGCCAGAAATACAACCTTACAGCTCTGCTCCCACCTAGGGATTACCATAAACTATGAAAAATTTGCATTAGTGCCTTCTCAGCATGTGGTATTCATAGGGCAGAATTAGACTCAACACAAATGATGGTGAGACTCCCACCAGAAAGGGTCCAATCTCTAAGGTACCAGGTGAGATATCTTTTGAGAAGAAAGAAAGCCCCAGCGAGGATAGTTCTCAAAGCTCTAGGAATCAGGGCAGCAGCAATAGTTTTAGTCACCCTAGCATGTCTACATATGAGGATTCTTCAGTGGTTGCTATCCACTCATTGGACGATGCAAGAATTACCAATATCTCACAAAATTATCATAACAGAAACTTGAAAAAGGATCTTCGATGGTGGCTACACTCCCCTCAAGTGACTCTAGGCTGACCATTTGTTCAGTCCCAACCAGTGGCCACTGTGACAATGGACGCTTCCCAGATTGGAGGTGGGGCATTATCTGGGAAAGACAGTCCAGGGCACCTGGCAGACCCACGAGGCCCACTTGCACATCAGTGTCCTAGAGATGCGAGCTGTCCTTTTAGCATTGCAAGCATTCGAGGACCCTCTCGTGCTGGGAACCATTGCAATCCAGATGGACTACATGTCAGTCGTATGGTATATAAACAAACAAGGAGGGACCAGAACTTTCCCCCTATGTCGAGAGGCCCTGAGAGTATGGCATTGGGCAACCTCCTCCCAATGCTTTCTGATAGCAATGCACATCCCGGGGAAATCCAACATAATAGCAGACCGACTCAGCAGAGTGATCCTGATGCCTCACAAGTGGTCCCTGAATCAGGAAGTAGTGGAAAAAATTTTCCGAAAATGGGGCAAGCTGTGCTACGAGCTGTTTGTAACATCCATAAATACCAAGTGCAGCAGGTACTTTGCCCTTATCCCCCCTCCGAGGGAGTCACCAAGCGATACACTTGTACACGATTGTCCCCTGGGTCTCCTCTATTCCTTCCCCCCCTTTCCACTAATTCCCAAAGTACTTCAGAAAGCCAGTTGTTTGGGAAGGAACTTGATACTCATTGCTCCATACTGGCCTCACCAAATCTAGTTCCCCTTCCTGTGGCCTCATCTTCGGGAGGAGCCATGGGTTCTGGACCCAATTCCAGACCTTCTGACTCATACATCAGGAATGCTCCACCCATCCCTTCAGACCCTTAAACTGACAATGTGGCTGCTCCAATTCCAACAATAGCCAGGGTTCCAACTCTCTCTTTTTGGGTTAAACACATTCTAATTTCTTCTCATAAGGCTTCATCGAGGAAGATTTACAAAAATAAATGGAAAAGATTCTGTTTATGGGCTTCCTATGGTCCTAATAGTTCTATCTTCGACTTCCTACCTAAACTTTTCAGTGAAGGTGCAACTGCAGCTACTGTTAAGGTTCAGCTAGCAGTGATCTCAAACTTCTATTTGGAGGACAATGGCACTAATATAATGTCTCATAAGCTATGTAAAACTTTTGTGAAGGTACTCTTTTGTTAAGACCACCTATCAGGGACCCCCCAGCGCCTTGGGATCTAAATTTTGTTTTCTCTCATATAGTTTTTCCTCCCTTTGAACCAGCATCATCTTGAGAATTAAAGTTTTTAACCTGGAAAACCATTTTCCTGGTGGCTATCCCCTCTGCTATAAGTGTGTCAGAGTTGCAGGCGTTGTCCATTAAGCCTCCATATTTGCTTTTCCATAGAGACAGGGTGTATTTATGAACAAACCCCTCTTTTCTACCTAAAGTGGTTTAAGAAACAAATTTGAACCACTGTATCGAATTACCAGTTTTCTTCCCAAATTATGAAAACAAAGCAGAGTACATTACATCAGTTGGATGTACATAGTTACTTTTTACCTACATAGAACTGAAGAATTCCAGAAATCTGCTCAACCATTTGTTTCCTTTTCAGATTCTAAGAAAGGATCCTCTGTGTCTAAAGTTACAATTTCTAAATGACTGTCAGATTGCATAACCCGTGTTTACAAGTCTCAAAATAAAGAACTTCCGAAAAAAGTTAAGCTCAGTCTACAAGAGTCATTGCTACTTCTTCAGCTTTTTTGGCTAAGGTGCCTATTGACACTGTTTTCCCTGCAAAAGAAACAGAAAAAACACTGAAAACTGAATAAAATAAAAACGTCAGTTCACGGACTCTACTGGCAGCAAATTTAGATGAAAGAGAAGCCCACAATGCTGGAAAATCACAGAAATCCTTTATTTTATAAAATGAGATATCCTGTTAGCACTTTCGTTTAAACAAATTGTTAAACTTCATCAGACATCTGTTAGTTTCACATTCAGTCTCCAGGAAATCCAAAATGTTACTGCCAGTCTCAAGGTAGGCAAATCCCCTGGCCCGGACGGTTTTACAACTAAATTTTTTCAAACCTTTAATCTGATAACCTCCCCCATCCTTTTGAAGGTATTTAACTATATAATAAAAATGGGATATCTGATTTACACTGGAACACCTCGAAAACTATTCTAATTTTGAAAAATAAGAAAGATAAAGCTGACCCCCATAACTATCGGCCTATTTCACTAATAAACATTGATATTAAGATCCTAGCGTCTCTCCTGGTGAACAGATTGAAAAGAGTTATGCCCGCTTTAATCTCTTTGGAACAGGCCGGCTTTATGACCCATAGACGCACATGGGACAATACTTTAACAATGGACTCCCTAATCCACTTCACCAAAAAAGAGAAAATCCGATCTATGCACTAACTTTAGATGCTTCAAAAGCCTTTGACAGGGTAAACTGGGATTTTCAATTCCAAACCATGGCTCATTTTAGTATACCTATCGCCTTTTCTGATATGATTAAATCTTTGAGTAAAATTACATACACATATCTATGTATCAACAAAAACCTATCCAAATCAATAAAGATTACAAATGGTACAAGACAAGGCTGTCCTTTATTCCCTTTTCTTTTCAACATATTTATGGAACCCTTTTTTCTATATATTGCCCAGAATACCTTTCATTTGATTCCCAAAGTCCTAAACACAAGAATATTATTTTCTGCCTTTGCAGATGACCTTAACCTATATTTCCAACTTCCTAACACTGACCTTAGTAAAATAATCAATTCTATTAACAAGTTTTCAAGGGCCTCAGATTATCAGATTAACCATAAGAAATCGCACATCTTTCCCATCAACCCTGTGGGTCACAAATCTAATTATTTTCCTGATTCTCCCTTTCAGACAATCTTTGACATTAAATATCTTGGCATTCACTTTGAACATAGCCAATTGTCTATGCTCCAAAATAATTTGCTCAGAACCTGGTCGAAAATATTACAGGACCTTCTTAGGTGGGAACTAATGAACTTATCTCTCTTATCCAAATCTGCGATAGTTAAGATGAAAATACTTCCCAGACTCCTTTATCAATTTAATGCCTCAGATCAGATAATATCTAAGTCTTTCTTATCAAAGATTAATAAAGAATTAGCCAAATTTATCTGGTTTCCTAAATCAGTCAGAATTTCATACTCTAAATTAATTTTCCCTAAGAGTAAGGGCGGCCTCGGTCTACTGAACTTTCAATTGTACTATACAATTATTTGTGCTAATAGAATTCTGTCTATCTCAAAACTCAATCATGGAGAGTATAACTCTTACCCTACCTGGATCAAGCTTATGGTATCAACATGTTCAAGCCAACAAAATTAACCCTGTCGCTCTCCCTTTTCTTTCCCTGGATGCTATCAACCATTCTAAGTTATCCACCAATCTAAAACATAAAATCAGAACTTTTCAAATTCTATTAAAACATATTAAACTTGATAGTGTTCTTCCTCCACTCCAACCTCTCCACTTAAATCCCAATATTAAATTGAATAATCTGTTAATTAATCTTTTTAACTTTCCTCTCATTAAAAATATTGTGGTTTGGGATATTCTTAAACACAGAAATGAATCACTTACCAATCTTCGCATAATCCTTAAGGTTAATAATAAGTACACAACTATTCTCCGTCAATTACGAGAACTAGTCGCATCAAAATTCGCCCACCTCATAGTCAATAGTCAAGATATCACCAAGCTGGAGGTAGTCAGCCAAACTCTTTCGAATTCAGAGAAAATGCTCTCTAAATCGTACAATCTGCTGATCTCCATAATACACGATTCAGACTGCCTTTTCTCTGGTTATTGGGACAACCAATAATTCACATCTTTCAGAGAAACAAAAGCTTTTTGCCATAAAAAATACCTTAGATATATCCCCATTTAAAAAACTTATTTACACACACTTAATGATCAACAACAACTCATACTGTACTCCCTCTGTCTTAAACAAGTTTGACTCTAAGAACTCTCCCTCTTGTCCTTGTTGTTCCTTCCCAAGTGCCGATCTTCCACACATTCTATGGTTCTGCAATTACTCACATAAGCTTTGGTCCTCACTGAAAGTCTGTCTCGAGAAAATGGGATATCATAAATCGACCCTCTCCTGGGAAATAGCGATTCTTCATATACCTACTGTAAATCTTTCTAAACGTGATATGCATGTACTTGTTATTCTGTGCTCTCTTATGAAATTATATATCACCAAAAACTGGATAGATCGTACCAAACTCTGTTGGAATAACTTTAAGGAAATGGCTCTTACATACATCTCAGCACAGAAATTTATTAGGAAGGTTGCCCTCTTAAGAAAAGTTTGGAAAAGGGTTCCTGACCTTATCCTTAGTGAATAACAACCCTAACACCATTATTTAGAACTGAGATTTATCTTACACTTCATGATGAACCTTTATTTATACTGTTATCTCTGAGAACCATGTCTCTCTCATCCTAATTTATCTCTCTTTATGGTAGCACACTTGCTAGTTAATTTGTACATACTGTATATACTTTAGTATGTTTTTCAGGTTTTGTTTGTTTTACATGTTTAATATGAGTTCAGTTTATTTGCTCATTCATGTATCCATGTTATAATATTGGTTTTCTATTTTCTTTCTTGTTATTCTTATGAAATAAATAAAAAGTTATTTGAAAAAAAAAATCTGTTAGTTTCACATTCACTTCCTTTAGCATTAATTGGTTAAACAACTCATTAATATTAATAGAACTTAAAAATCCATCACATATACATAAAAACACAAGCACCTATTCAGTCTACTGCATCTGCCTACTACTACTTATAATTATTGAATTTATAAACTATGAGTAACTATAAAGTAAAATTCATTTAGCATCATATATAAACAGTCTAAAACCAATGCTAAAAACTTTTTTCTAATACGCATTTTTATAAACTGAGTTTTGGTGTTAATAAAACTGCATGCAATTCCAATAGCTTAATATGTCATGAGAACATAGATTAAAAATGACTAACTACACCTATCTTGCAAGTCTCAAACCCAGGGCCCTGCACACCACTGCCACAGCAAGTTAGCACTAAGCCATTTGAGCTTTTATAAATATATGCAAATACAATGGGTTAAATATAATAAATATTTGAAAATATGTAAAATATACTTGCATCAAATAAAAGATTTTGTAAAAAATAAAATGTATATATTTAAATAAGTTTTAATTAGCTGATACTTCCTTCACTTTTTTCTTTTCAAGAATTTTTAACTTCAACACAAGGGCTATTGAGCTACACTCATTCAGACCGGGCCAACTGTGCGCCTGTAAGCAGATTTGCCACCTGAGCGCTTTTATCTCTAAAAGTAGCCCCCATAGCGTGTTATCCTGTGTAAGTACTGAATCTATAGCCATGAAGCTAAACTTGTGTTCACTATTGTAATTAATGTGTTTAGCCAAGGCATTGTTCTGATTTTGTCTCCTTTACAGCATATTCGTGCTCATAAATTCTCTGCCAGAGTTTCCCTTCCATTTTCCCAACGTAGAAACACTGGCAGGAAGAGCAGGATGCCAAATAAACTACTGCTTTGGAACAATTGTATTTACTGTTCAATTATTATATATTGTGTCTTTCACTATGAAACTGTTAGCCCCTTGAACCTTGTGACACCAGGAACATGCTCCACATTTGGTCATTCCTTGTCCCCCTCATAACTCAGCTCACATTTTAAGTAGGTCTTTAAAATTAGGCCCCTTCCTATATATGATCAAGGATTTATGCCCCACATAATGACCCATGTAGGAATCTTCCAGTAATATGGGCCAGTTTTTTTTTTCCAAAGATTAATTTTAAAGCTTGCGCCTCCTTACTATACGTAATGACAAGTGCTTTACTAAACTTCTTTTGTTTCATTAGGGATAAAGTTCTGAGAACTAGACTCATTGAGAACTAGTTATGTATGAGAGTCTATCAGATCTACAGGTGTATGTTACTTGTCTAGTATTGGTTTAAAATGACCATTCAGTCTTTTGGTTTTAACTTCTTCCACTAATTCTTCGATTAATTTCATTGGATAGGCCCTTCTGGGGAACATGAAACATAGAAAATCACACTCATCAAGAAAGTCTTCAAAAGAGGTGGTCATCTGGGCAGCTCAAACTAGTTGTCCCTTGACGACCAACCTCTTTTGATGAAATGGGTGTGAGCTACTAAAGTGAAGGAAGGAACTGGAGTGTTTCCTTCCTAAAGATTCTGGCCACATATCTATTGTTGGAAAAGTCTTTACTTAATGAAATATCCAAGTAGTCAATGGACTGAGTGCTGTACTTCCATGTGAATTGAAGGAACGTGGTAGTTTCATTTATGTAAGTCAAAAAATTCTCCAATTCCCTACTAGAGCCCTTCCAAATTAGGCATATATCGTCCTGGAATCGGAGATATAACCTAATTTTTGGAAAATGACCTGACTGGAACACGTACTTCTTCTCCTAGTATGCCATTACAACATTGGTGAAAGCCCCACCACATGGTGAGCCCATGGCCACCCCTCTGCTCTGTTAGTAATAATTGTTGTCAAAAGTAATAAAGTTATTACTGAGGACCAGTTCTGAAAGTTCAGAGATTAAAGTAGTAGTGTCATGGGTTACCTTGTGTTCTAAGAGCATTTCATTCACCCATTCCAAGCCAGTGTCTTGGCGAATGACGGTATAAAGGTCTTTGATGTCAGTGGTCACCAAAGTGTCATTGATGTCATAGACAATTTCATTCACATGTGCTAGGAAACTCCACGAATCCTTACAAATCTGTAGTTCCTTCTCTATAATTTTCTTAAGTTCACAGTCCAGATATTGGGTACAGGATGAAGTGATGGAATCCCTACAATCCACAAGTGGTGTAATGGGAGGGTTAGACAGACCCTTGTAAATTGTAGGGATGCCGAAGAACACACAGGTACTCTAGGTGTAATAATGTTCAAGTAGTTGTAAAGTTGAATGTCTAGTCTCCTTTCCATGAAAATGTCACTTAACTGTGAATTAATCCTTCTGTATGCGCCATTCAACTCATTCAGTGTGGCTTTTTTATATGTATCAGTGTTCAAAACCTCTTGCATTTTTCTTGGATACATCTCCACTCCCATGATAACCACTCCTCCCCCCTTGTCAGGTTTCATAACCCTTATTTTTTTTCTTTTTGCAGGAACTCTAAAACAGTTAACTCACTTTCATCTAAATTAGTCGCATGATGTGTATTCTTGTGTTTCTGCAAACTTTTAAGATCTAGTTCACATAATTTCTCATACAAGGTGAGTTTGGGGTGGATGGAGGGGGTTGTGAATCAAACTAATATTTTATATGTTGTCACTAGTTCTGTGCAAGTTGTCATGATACAACAAGGAAAAATTCACCTTTCTCAAAAACAGTTTCATGTCTAACAGTTGTAGTGAAATCAAAAGATCTTGTTGGCACGAATGTCATGCCTCTAGCTAATAAATTTGCTACATTTGTGTCAATGCTCACATCAGAGTAATTGTAAACTTTAGTCTTTCTGATTATTAAAAACAATGGTGTAGTCATCATTTACGAATTCTTGAAAATTATCTTCTCCCACTTGAAGCAAACAAGCAGGACCAAAGTCGTGGGGGGTAAATCCACTGCTACATTTACATCCTCCAGTTCCTCCTCTTGGGCCTGGCCCCTTGAAAACCCATCTCTTGGTAACCACCTTGTGCACCTTGCCTCAATTGGGGGTCATTTTTGTTCCTAAGTCTTTCTGACCTTCTTGGACCAAGGTATTCTAGGTCAGAGTTTAGGGACTCATCACCACCTTCTACATCAATTTCCGGTGCACACTCAGTGTTTTGCCTTAAGTTATCAGAAGGATAGTTTCTTTGAACAAACTTATAATTTTTGCATTTAAACTGGGAAGCTGGCGGTTTTGGGTATGCCAACCCATTAGCATAGTCATTCAGGTCCCTGTTTGGTTTATTAGTCTTTCCCTTTTTCAGGTTGTCTATGTAGTGATCAATGCTGTTAAAAATACATGAATATTCATATTTAAAAGTATCAGAAGAAATGTCATCATGTATACTTTTATCTAACAAAGCCAATGCAATGCTTAGAGTGTTGATTTCTTTATCATTATATTTTATCAACAACTCTAGCAGTTCAAATCCAAACCTGTCAAATAATTTAAGCAAGTCTATATGCAAAGGTGAATTAGAGACTAGCCCTGTAGGATACTTCCATAGTCGTAAACCTTTGGTAATGATTTTCTGTGTAAGACGTTCCCTCAAGTAAGCATTTTCTAATTGAAGTTTTTTACATTTCAGTAGTTTTTAATCATATTCATTCAGCTTACCATCAGTTGTAGCTTCAGCTTGCCTCTGGTTCGACAAAAAGGAAATGAATGCATCAAGTCAGTCATTAGATGCCAGACCAACTCCTCTGGCGTTGTGCTTTATGAACGTTTTAGGGAACAGAGTGCTTCAGGAGCTCCTGCACCTATTCGACCACTGGAAGAGCTGTTTCTCCAGGTATGGATTTTTTGAATACTCTGCTCTGCCTAGCTACAACAGAAATGCACAATTTAAGAGAACAAACAATTTCTCTTAATAAAAATGACTTAGCAATGAGACCAGCCATTAATAACAATGCCGGAGGAGTTTGTTTGACCTCTAGAAACGAAATTCCCCAACTTAATGACTGGCTTGATGCTTCCATTTCCTTTTCGTCGAACCAGAGGCAAGCTGAAGCTACAACTGACGGTAAGCTGAATGAATATGATCAAAAACTACTGAAGTGTAAAAAACTTCAATTAGAAAATGCTTACTTGAGGGAATTTCTTAGACAGAAAATCATTCCCAAAGGTTTACAACTATGGAAGTATCCTACAGGGCTAGTCTCTGATTCACCTGTGGATATAGACTTGCTTAAATTATTTGACAGGTTTGGATTTGAACTGCTAGAGTTGTTGATAAAATATAATGATAAAGAAATCAACACTCTACGCAATGCATTGGCTTTGTTAAATAAAAGTATACGTAATCACATTTCTTTTGATACTTTTAAATATGAATATTCATGTATTTTTAACAGCATTGATCACTACATAGACAACCTGAAAAAGGGAAAAACTAATAAACTAAACAGGGACCTGAATGACTATGCTAACGGGTTGGCATACCCAAAACTGCCAGCTTCCCAGTTTAAATGCAAAAATTATAAGTTTGTTCAAAGAAACCATCCTTCTGATAACTTAAGGCAAAACACTGAGTGTGCACTGGAAATTGATGTAGAAGGTGGTGATGAGTCCCTAAACTCTGACCTAGAATCCGTTGGTCCAAGAAGGTCAGAAAGACTTGGGAACAAAAATGACCCCCAATTGAGGCAAGGTGCACAAGGTGGTTACCAAGAGATGGGTTTTCAAGGGGCAAGGCCCAAGAGGAGGAAATGGAGGACATAAATGTAGCAGTGGATTTACCCCCCACCGACTTTGGTCCCACTTGTTTGCTTCAAGGGGGAGAAGATGATTTTCAAGAATTAGTAAATGATGACTAAACCATTGTTTTTAATAATCAGAAAGACCTTAAAGTTTACAGTAACTGATGTGAGCATTGACACAGATGTAGCAAATTTATTAGCTAGAGGCATGACGTTCATGCCAACAAGATCTTTTTATTTCACTACAACTGTTATAGACATCAAAGTGTTTTTGAGAAAGGTGAATTTTTCCTTGTGTCATGACAATTTGCACAGAACTAGTGACAACATATGGAATATTAGTTCAATTCACGACCCCCCAAAACCTGCCTTGTATGAGAAATTATGTGAACTAGATCTTAAAAGTTTGCAGAAACACAAGAATACACATCATGTCAATAATTTAGATGAAAGTGAGTTAACTGTTTTAGAGTTCCTGCAAAGAGAAAAAATAAGGGTTATGAAACCTAATAAGGGGGGAGGGGTGATTATCATGGGAGTGGAGATGTATCAAAGAAAAATGCAGGAGGTTTTGAACACTGATACATATAAAAAAGCCTCACTGAACGAAGCATACAGAAGGATTCATTCACAGTTAAGTGACATTTTCATGGAAAGGAAAATAGACATTCACCTTTACAACTATTTGAACATTATTACACCTAGAGTACCTGTGTTCTTCGGCATCCCTAAAATTCACAAGGGTCTGTCTAATCCTCCCATGAGATCACTTGTGGACGGTAGGGATTCCATCACTACCATCCACAAGTGGACGGTAGGGATTCCATCACTTCATCCTGTGCCCAATATCTGGACTATGAACTTAAGAAAATTATAGAGAAGGAACCACAGATTTGTAAGGATTCGTACAGTTTCCTAGCACAGTTGAATGAAATTGTCTATGACGTCAATGACATTTTGGTGACCATTGACATCAAAGACATTTATACCATCATTCCCCAAGACATTGGCTTGGAATGGGTGAACGAGATCCTCTTAGAACACAAGGTAGTAACCCATGGCACTACTACTTTAATCTCTGAACTTTCAGAACTGGTCCTCAGTAATAATTTTATTACTTTTGACAACAATTATTGCTTACAGAGCAGAGGGGTGGCCATGGGCTCACCATGTAGTGGGGCTTTTGCCAATGTTGTAATGGCATACTGGGAGAAGTACGTGTTCCAGTCAGGTAATTTCCCAAAAATTAGGTTATTTCTCCAATTCCAGGACGATACATGCCTAATTTGGAAGGGTTCTAGTAGGGAATTGGAGAATTTTTTGACTTACATAAATGAAACTACCACGTTCCTTCAATTCACATGGAAGTACAGCACTCAATCCATTGACTACTTGGATATTTCATTAAGTAAAGACTTTAATAGATATGTGGCCAGAATCTTTAGGAAGGAAACTTACTCCAATTCCTTCCTTCACTTCAGTAGCTCACACCCGTTTCATCAAAAGAGGTCTGTCGTCAAGGGGCAACTAGTTTGAGCTGCCTGGATGACCACCTCTTTTGAAGACTTTCTTGACAAGTGTGATTTTCTACATTCCATGTTCCTCAGAAGGGCCTGTTCAGTGAAATTATTTGTGGAATTAGTGGAAGAAGTTAAAACCAAAAGACTGAATGGTCATTTTAAACCAATACTAGACAAGCAACATACACCTGTAGATTTGATATACTCTCATACAGAAGTAGTTCTCAATGAGTCTAGTTCTCAGAACTTTAGCCCTAATAAAACAAAAAAAGTTTCATCAGATTTTACTAAAGCACTTGTCATTACTTATAGTAAGGAGGCCCAAGCCTTAAGATTAATCTTTGAAAAAACTGACCCATATTACTGGAAGATTCCTACATGAGGCAATATGTGGGGCATAAACCCTCGATCATATATAGGATGGGGCCTAATTTTAAAGACCTACTTTAAAATAAAGCAGGGCATTGAGTTACGAGGGGGGACAGGGAATAACCAAATATGGAGCATGTTCCTGGTGCCACAAGGTTCAAGTGGCTAACAGTTCCATAATGAGAGAGACAATATATTAAGTGAACAGTAAATACAATTGTTGTTCCAAAGCAGTAGTTTATTTGGCATCCTGCTCTTCCTGCCAGTGTTTCTACATTAGGAAAAAGGAAAGGAAACACTGGCAGAGAATGTATGAGCATGAATATGCTGTAAAGAGAAAAAATCAGAACAATGCTTTGGCTAAACACATTAATTGTAATAGTGAACACAAGTTTAGCTTCATGGCTATAAACTCAGTACTTATACAGGATAACAAGCCATGGGGGCTACTTTTAGTGATAAAAGAGCTCAGGTGGCAAATCTGCTTACAGGCACATATTGGCCTGGTCTGAATGAGCGTAGCTCAATAGCCCCTGTGTTGAAGTTAAAAGCTCTTGAGAGGAAAAAAAGTGAAGGGTAGTATCAGCTATTTAAAACTTATTTAAATATATACATTTTATTTTATACAAAGTTTTTATTTGATGCAAGTATATTTTACATATTTTCAAATATTTATTATATTTAACCCATTGTATTTGCATATATTTATAAAAGCTCAAATAGCTTAGTGGTAACTTGATGTGGCAGTGATGTGCAGGGCCCTGGGTTTGAGACTTGCAAGATAGGTGTAGTTAGTCATTTTTAAGCTATGTTCTCATGAGATGTTAAGCTATTGGAATTACATGCAGTGTTTTAACACCAAAACTCGGTTTATAAAAATGCTTATTAGAAAAAAGTTTTTAGCATTGGTTTTAGACTGTTTATATAAGATGTTAAATTAATTTTACTTTATAGTTACTCATAGTTTATTTATAAATTCAGTAATTATAAGTAGTAGTAGGCAGATGTAGTAGAATGAATAGATGCTTGTGTTTTTATGTAAATGTGATGGATTTTTAAGTTCTATTAATATTAATGAGTTGTTTAACCAATCAACGCTAAAGGAAGTTTATAAAGGAAGTGAATGTGAAACTAGCAATTGTCTGATGATGTTTAACACTTTGTTTAAACAAAAGCGCTAACAGGATATCTCATTTTAAAGAATAAAGGATTTGTGTGATTTTCCAGCATTGTGGGCTTCTCTTTCATCCAGATTTGCTGCCAGGAGAGTCTGTGAACTGCCGTTTTTATTTTATACTATTTTCCCTGCAACAACATGGGCCAACCTCCATACCTTTATCACTTATTACAAAGTCGATTTGGCCTCCAAGAGTAGAGCCTCCTTTGGATCCATGGTTCTGAGGAATATTCTCCCGTGAGCCACCCAAGAATCAGGTTGCTAGGGACGCTGTCCCAATCTAGTAAGAATGAAGGAGAGATAGGACAACATCACATAAAGACGTTATGTACTCACCACAACATTCCATGTGTGCTGTCCATCTTTGCCTTCATTCTAACATCCCACCCTCTTTCACCCTCCCTTTTCCTTTACTCCTAGAAGACCAGGTCTAGTCAAATTGGATCCCCTTGACCTCTGCCCTTCTTCGTCAGCCTCTGAGTCCTTTCTTGGAGTTAGGCAATGCCGTTATAAATTTAGGGCAAACAAGATCTGGGGATGGTTCCAGTGCTTGTTGTTATAGGGAATTAGCCATGAGCTGGCAGAGGACCTTGAGATTGAAAATAAAGGCCTAGATGGATCTGAGGATCAGATCCGAACCCAACCTAGTAAGAATGAAGGTGAAGATGGACAGCACACATGAAATGTTATGGTGAGTACATAACGTTTTTTTTTAATAGGGTTGAGTGACGTTTTTTTTTCAGTAGTTCAAGAACAAATGAGAAAGTTATAGCTTTTTCTAAAGATTGTTTGCCACCCTACTGCTGTTTATAAGCAGTATATATTTTGATTCATGAAGGGCAGCTGAGATGTAAACTTACTGCGCTGAGCAGCTGACAAGTAAAGGAAGACTGGATCAGGCACTTAAGAAATTTTCTCTGTGATAGCATACATCCAGGCAGATTAGCTGTGGTCTTCCTAAGTAAGGTGGGGGGGGAGAGTCTTGTTGACTGAGTAATTTAAGCTATAATAATGGTTTCATCTGTCAAAATTAATATCACATGAGCCTTCATTAACCATCTTTTTGCCTTGTCCCTGCTAACAGTATCTTACTTCTGCCTGTATTAAGCCCAGGTGTAAAGAAAGCAATCCTTTATTATTTGACCCCAGCAGGGGCTCTGGAGTGTACCCAGATACCTTTTCTGCAAATGCAAGACCATGAAATAAAATATATATGTCCATTAAGCCATAAGTGTTTTTGAGTCTAAATAAATAGCATTGGCAAGGTAGCATATAGGGTTAAGGCTACAAGCAGGTAACTAACTTAATTGTGTAATTCTGGGTTGGTTCCCTCAGTCTCTGCTTGCATACTCTGCAACACTAAATAAGTCAGCTTAACCACAGTGCCCCTGGGTTGTCCAATAATGAGATGATAGTGCTTGGTGAGCTTAAACTGAGGAAGGTCCAACCTCACAATGTCAACTCCCCATCTTTTGAAATGCTTGCTTGGTTACTGAAATAAAGGAAATTATTTTTGTTTTTTGCTTCCATGTAAATCCCTCAAATTCATTGATACCAAAGGGTGCACATCTCTTGAGTGTCTGCTGGATCAGTAACAGAAGAGACTGTGCTAGTTAGTATATCCAGCTTAGGCAAGAAGGCCTTGGGAAAACAGAGGATATTAAATTGGAGCGGCATCTTCATTAAGCCTTTACCCACAAGTAATTAAACCCTCCTTGTGACATGTCTCATATCCAGTACTACTCTAACTCTTAAATGTATACTGTCTCACAAACTAAGTGTGAGATTACTCCCCTTATGCTAGATATAACGTGACTTCCCTTCCTCCCATACATAGATCTGCTAACCCTTCAATTTAGTATATAGTTAAACAAATCATAGTAGCTCCTCTGTCCAGTATTCCTTCCTCCCTTTGCACCTTTCACACAGTTACAAGACACTGTGTGCTCAATTCTATAACTGGGTCAATTACTGCACACATTAGTGCTTCCATATAATCCTTTTTTTTGGTTCAGAATGCTGTACATTTTGTGCTGCATAGGATTTAACTCTGCTGTGTTATAGTCATGTACAATACACATTTATTGAGATAATATCTGTTTATATAAGAATGTTCTTAACGTGATATATTAGGGTATAGCTTGGAAATAGTAGCCCTGGAGTGTTACTGTTTTACCGAATTAATACTTGTTTGTATCAGAATGCTTTACCCTGAGTTAATTCACTATACATGTTTATTGAGACAATGGGCCAGATTCAGGAAGCCTCCGTGTAAGAGTTATAACTCTTACACGGAGGCTGCAGTGAAACTGTGTGATGTCAGCATGTCATGCATATGCATGAGGTGCATAAGGCATGCTGAATCACACTAGTAACTCTTACACGGTCCGTGTAAGAGAGTAGGGGGCGTGTCTGTAGGCTAAGCCCTGCAAGCGGACACGCCCCCGGAAGACTAGAATGGCTGAAAGTAAACAGCCACGAGAGAGGCCATGGAAATGTGCATAAACACACTACACAACACATGCCCCGATAGACCATCACTGTATAAAGTGAAGAGATGTAATAAAATTAAATTAAAACCTTTTTTTTTTTTAAAACCCCGTAAATGTTTGCTACTGTGTGCGCGTGCTGGTGTGCTACTAGCGCAATCACAGTTAGCAATCAGTGGAAAAGGATATAAGAACTAAATATGCAAAGTAAACCAAGAAGTAATAGCTTAGCGGTAGAGTTGCCGGCCTAAGAGTAGGCAGGCAGGGTTCGAGCCCCCACAACAACCTTTTTTTTTGTAAATAAGCACTAAAAGCCCCTGACAGTATTGTACACATGTAAATGTATTCCCTTTTGTAAAATGGAATGAAACGGAGCATATATTCTGAAGTAACACAATAACAAAAATAGTCAGAAATGTACTGATAGGTAAGCTGCTGTGAGACGGAGTGCCCGTAGCTGAGTAGTGTTTAAAAGCTGCAAACTGCGTGCTTGTTGCTAGGCATCGGTTTAACAGAGTGAAATTGTTTGCAACTAGCTGTGCTTAGCTGAACATGTGTGTCACTAGCCAATTAAGGTTTATCCCAGCGCACCGCTTGCGCGCTCCCACAAGCTAACTGCCAGTGCGCATGCGTTAGCTCCGCAAACGAGCGCAGACCTGGTTTTAAGTGCTTAAAAGTGCTTTTGGCATGTTTGATTGACAGGTCTCAACTCATTTCTGTCAGGAAAATCAAAAATCAGTTGCCAGATTCGAACCCAGGATACCATGCACTAGAGTCAAGGTACTAAACCACTAAGCCATGACAGCAATACCTAGAAATGCAGAAATAGCATATATATGGGATAAAATCCAGAATGGAGCATGATAAAGCATTTTCAGTGAAGTAGATACAATTCCAAAACGGCCAATCAGAGAAATGTGCGGAAAATCGGCATATATAAGCCCCATAGGCGGAATACACAGCAGAAACGATTGTAGATCAGAGCTGCAGTCAGAATGAGTGGAGTAGGTGAGGGACGTTGCTTTCGAGCACAGCGTTGGGGCGTTGAGGAGTCCAGATACATGGTCTGGCTCCTTGTCCACCATCACGAGGCCCAACTCATGCAGGGCCAGGTCTCATGGGGAGCATATAGGGCAGAGGCATGGGACCAGTTGGCTCATGATCTGACCAGTGCTACTGGCATTCCACGCACTGGTGAGCAGGTCCGTCACCACCATGCGGACTTGAAACGACGCAAGCAAGACCAGTTGTCCGAATGGATCCAGGAGGCCCGGATATGCCCAACGCCCACTACTGAGTAAGTTACATTTTACTTATGTATGTAAGGATTTCAACTAGCTGATACCATGGAGATGTGTAGTCCAATATTACTTCTTTTGTATTACAGCTGCAGGTGTCCGCTCTTTGAATCGCGAGATGCATGCCCGTAGGCTGGTGCGGATGCGCCACCGTGCAGGTTAGTAACCCCACCCAGTACTTGTAAATAAATATTATACTGTAGCATGTATCAGAACACTGCAGTGTATTGATTAAAAGTAATATAATGTGCAAGCAAGATTTGAAAGTCTGCAGGTATGGCTGCAACAAGTTCATCAGTATGCAAGTGTAACTGGAAATATAATTGATAGAATTAAACAGTGCTGTCATACAGATGTCCCACCATTAATTAAATATAGTGTAACCTGCAGTAGTCTCAAGAGTACAGCTTCAGAATCTGAGGTAGTCACATGTGAGATATATCCCCTGTTGAAATGCTGAATCATGACAGAAGTGAGGCTGTTGGAAAGTGTTTGAATCACCACTAGTCTAACATGTGAACAAAGCCTAGAAGTAGCAACCTGAACTGTGAATTTGCAGGAAGTGTGAGACTGACAGAAAGGGTCATGTATGAATAAATAAAGTAGTAATAACCCCGAATATATTAGCCCCAGTGTGTTTCTACAGAACTAAATGCATGTGGGAAGTACAACTTAATATACCAAACTGATTTCAGTGTGTCAGAATCTGGAATGTCTAGCCAAATGCTGTATATGGTGATCACAGTAAACAATTTGCAGATAGAATGAATGATTATCTGACAGACTAAACAGCCATAGTTGTCCCCTGTCCTGTCATCAAAGTGTAGCAGGATGATGTATCTGATCAGATTCAAAATAAGTAGGATAGTGATGTATTTGTAACAGGTGTAGCTTGACAGTCAAATAAAATTTATTTTGAAACATCAGCCTCAACTTAATTGTGTACCTTATACAAATGTAAATCAATGTGTAACATATGAATGTGTCATCACTTTCTATCTCCGCCAACCCTATAATTCCATATAACAACACCCACTAAATAATGGTATGTGAACATTTCATTAATCATGGACATTTGTCCGTTTCAAAAATATATGCATGTCTGTTCGTGCATGTGCCCTGTTCATACCTGCAAATCTGATGGCCTGTTGCCATTAATCAACCCTGCATGTTGTTTGACTGTGTATTTCTGTTCAAATAATGCATGTGATATTGATATGCCCCTTGTTCAATGGTGTTAATATCTGGGTGTTTGTTTGATGGGAATACCAATGCATGCTGTTACAACTAATCTGAATGGAATACAATGCCACTAACCCAAACTAACATAACTACTCACAAACCTAGAACGCTTGGGAAGGCAGGTCCCAGCGGACCCACCTCTCCCACCTCAGCTGGTGACTGCACCTGGCACTAGTGCCCAGGCGGACCCCCTCCGGTGGCCCTGTGCCACCTTCGGTGGAAGCGCTGCAGGGGATGGGGCCCGTCCCCTCTGCAAGTGTGGCCGGAGGGGTTCGGCCCACTCACCCTCCGCGGTGTCCAGTCTGTGGTGCGAAGGGAGATCCAAGACACTGTTCTTGGGCCCCTCACGCCAGCTCGAGGCTCGTGTGGCACAGCTAACGGCCCCGCCATTGCCCCCTACACAGCCCCAGCACAGCCCGTCCTGGGCTGTGAAGGAACAGTGGCAACTGCCTATGGGTGGGGATATCAGTTCCACTGTTGCCATCTGTGGGCTCATGCATCTTGGAAATCCCAACCTCCGTCCCGTCAATTGTGTAACCCCCACGTGTGTCATACACCGCCCTGTATGCGTCTTGTCTGTCTTGTCTGTTAACCTACCCAACCTACCTCCCCAGCTATACCGACTTCCTTCACCTGACATACCACTCTCACCTGAAAAAAAAGGGCACTCTGTACCCACAAAAAATTACGCCCCATACATAGCTGTCCATGTCGCACACATGTCTGCTTGACATTGAAACAGTTAATTACAATTGGCTCTACAACAACTATTAATGTTGTCCTGACACCTCTCTCAGGGGTGAAAGGTTTCTAATGTCTCACCAAAATACATGGAAATGCACAGCTGTTGCTGCCAAAGACATGGGCATCTATGGGCCTTACCTACATCCCTCCTGCAAATCCCACGCTTGTTTCCCTACTGTCTTACCCTCTTTGTGACCCCTTTTTCACCACTTTCCTGTCACCCCTTTTTCTTTTCTTTCAAAGAAATTAGCTGGTGTGCGCTTGTGTTAGCGGAGCTCACCGCCAGTGCATGCGTGAGCTCCACGCAAACGAGCAGACCTGGTTTAGTGCTTAAAAGTGCCTTTATGGCACTTTGATTGACAGATGCTATACTCAGTTTGAAAGTTTGCTAAGAAAAATAAATTCCCACTGTCAGTCTCGAACCCAGGACCTTGGTAACATTAGTCTGTATGACCTACCACTAAGCCATGCCTGCTTTACAAGAACACACTGCTAAAATAAATATAACATGTAATAGTAGGAATCAGTATAAAGGCAATATAGGAGATGTACTATCTAAAGCATGTCAGGTAGGGTTTTAATGGCCAAATTACTGGATTCCCATACTAGTTCAGTGTGAACAGAAACAGCCCTGCTACCTGTTAGCTTGTACATAATAATGTAAGGTAATGTACATATGTGAAGGTATGTATATCTACACATACATATATATAAATATATATTAATACATATGAAATATAGTCGTAGGTCTCAGTAGCCATACACACTCACTACAGGAAACAGTGAACATAATTGCAGCAACCTGAATCTGCAACACAGCCTGACCCCTGTGTGACCTACTTACCCTTCTAACTGCTTAAAGGTGGCCTCAGCACTTTGATTGACAAGTCCTGTACTCAGTTTGAAAGTTTGCAAAGTAACAACAATTCCCACTGTCAGTCTCAAACCCAGGACCTTGGTAACAGTAGTCTGTATGACCTACGACTAAGCCATGCCTGCTTTGCAAGAACACAGTGCTAAAATAAATATAACATGTAATAGTAGGAATCAGTATAAAGGCAATATAGGAGATGTACTATCCAAAGCATGTCAGGTAGAGTTTTAATGGCCAAATTACTGGATTCCCATACTAGTTCAGTGTGAACAGAAACAGCCCTGCTACCTGTTAGCTTGTACATAATAATGTAAGGTAATGTACATATGTGAAGGTATGTATATCTACACATACATATATATAAATATATATTAATACATATGAAATATAGTTGTAGGTCTCAGTAGCCATACACACTCACTACAGGAAATAGTGAAGATATATGCAGCAACCAGAATCTGCAACACAGCCTGGCTCCTGTGAGACCTACTAAGCCCTTTAACTGCTTAAAGGTGCCTCCAGCACTTTGATTGATAGGCCCTATACTCAACTCAAAAGCAGAATATGAGCATACTAGTAGGCCCTACCACAAGACCATTGTAACACTAGTCTGTATGACCTACCACTAAGCCATGACTCTCATACAGGAATATAGTGCTAAATAAGTGGAACACGTAATAGTATGAATGAAGATAAAGGCAATATAGTATGTCTACTACCCAAAGCATGTCATGCAGACTTTTATAGTCCCAATTACTGGGTTCCCATACTAGTGTAGTGTTACCAGAAACAGCCCTGCTAATTGTTAGCTTGTACCCAATAATGTCAACTAATGTACATATATGAAAGTATGTATATGTACACAGATATATATATATATATATATTTATATAGCAATACATATGACATATAGTTGTAGGTGTCAGTATGCATACACACTCACTATAGGGAACAGGCAAGATAAATGCAGCAACCTGAATCTACAACACAGCATGAAGCATGGTAGATGTACTAACCTTCACACTCACAAAACACTGTCAACAGCATACCAGCATGGTCCACGCCCTACAATCTGAAAGGGCAACGCCTATCTCACATACCCTTTTATAGCAGTGTCCTGAAATCACAGTGAGACATGCAATCAGTACACACCCAGCTGCATGCAATTAGCAAATGCTGCCTTACAATTGGTGCAGAGGCCATCACATGGACCTATGCAGATACCTACAAAAGCAATGAGTACCCACACTACACTCATGCAATACATTCATTGCACAAAACCGATAGAGAAAGAGAGAGAGAGACAGAGAGAACAAAACAGAACAAAACAGAAATAAAGACAGCCAGCAGCAAAACCAGCAGCAGCAGCAGCAGCAAACTTCAAGCAGCACCAGTGACACACCAACAGCTGCCACAAACACAGGTAATGCAAAGTAGCAGGTTAATCCTGTGTATACTGTGACACCTCCAAATGTATCATAGTTCACTATCTATAGGTATGTCCATGAGATAGGTTGTGTGTACATAGTCATGAAATATAAACATATGTAATATTGTTGTACATGTGGGCCATAACTAACACTTCCATAGCTTAGAACACAAGGCCAGTTGTGCATATGATGCAGTAGTTCCCAGGGTCAGTAGAGGTTCCTCCTCATTGGTGTGGGACCACTGTGTATGTATGGCACTGTTCAGGTACATATCCTGTAGTATGGCCAGGGATTAATATCAGTCTGTCATGTGGTGCTATGTCCTCCAGGGGTGAATGTAGCACACATCCAGGGATACCATTTCGTAACAGTGATGATATGTGTTCTGCAATGATGAGGGTGGCTCTCACCTGGACATGTGAGAGGATAGGGAGGTTACAGTCATCTGGGATAACTAATAACACGTGTGTAGGACAATGGGGGTACCTGCACCTAAACTGTCTGCAACAATGTTGGCAATATCTGTGCATTTGGTGAATGTGAAGCATCTTAACACTGCAGACAACAGATGCCTTCCGTCATGTGAATCTGCCCTGTGCTGCAGTAGCCTCCTACTATTGTTATACAATATGCCTGTATCTGTAGTCCACTGGACAGGATTAATAAGTGGTGTGCAGTTGTTCTGGGTTAGATAACTGTGTGCACAGTACATGCAGTATGTGGGATGTCTGTGGTACGCATATGCAAAGGTGCTGGCGGTGTGTGTTGTGGCTTCCACTGGCCCAGTGGGCTGCATGGATAGCATCACTGTCATAACTACTGAATAACTGTGTAATAACATGCATACATAGCAAGGTAGTGTACTGTGCTTGTGGTGTTGTTCAGATATGTATATCCAGGCTGAGTAATGTGTGTCCACATCACAGGGTTGGATGGCAGCACACATCCAGTATGTATGGATGAACACCCAGAATGTGTCAGACGTGTCACCTGTGCAGAAGTATCTGGCCATTACCTGTGCATCAACACACACACATGCAACATATGGCAGATGTACTATAGCAGTACACACATGTTCATAGGTTCATACTAGGCTATCTGCCCGAGGGCATTTACAAGCCTAGCCCATCGTTTTGTGGCTTACGCCACCCTTTAGTATGGGGAACCATACCCATTATTTTGCTGTGCCTCTGTCGAGCAGTGACACGGAGGTAATCCCTGGGGTATATCTGCGATCTCCCATCCATTGGTCAAGATTTCTCTTGAACAAGGCTAGCGAGGTGCTCTGCCTCACATATACCGTGATTTTGTTCCACAGCATAGGGAGTCTTTGGGTGATGAATCTATCCCTCCAGCATGTCCTATTAATAGCCGTGTCGAGGTTTAAGTCTCCGCCTTGTGGCTCTGATGGATCTAGGTTTATTAGGTGAAGCATATTCATCAAATCTGGGTTTGACATGGCCTTGTATGTTGGGCAAAGGTCACCTCTGAGCAAGCGTGGCGACTGAATAGAACATACATGGACATGCTGGAGGGCAAATTCCTAACTGAGAGGCTCCCTTCACTCTGTAATGAGCTCGAACAGTTGAGAATGAACAGTTCATAGGTTCATACTAGGCTATTTGCCCTAGGGCATTGGTAAGCCTAGTAGAATGTGTTTGTCTTTGCCACCCAATCACATCTTATGCTGCTATGCCCTTGTCCGACTTTTTAGTATACTTTGCCTCTGTCTAACAGCGACATAGAAGTGATACCTGGGGTACAACTATGATCTCCATCCACTCATCCAGATTCCTATGGAAGAGAGTCAATGAGGGACTCTGCCTAACCAGTAGTGTGAGCTCATTACAGAGTGAAGGGAGCCTCTCGGTTAGGAATATGCCCCTCCAGCATGTCCATGTATGTCAGTGCTGAGGTCCAGCTCTCCTGAGCATGTGGCTGTATGGGACTCTGATTGCCTGAGGTGCATCACGCTCATTACTGCTAGGTAGGACATGGCTGTATATGGCATGCACAGATTGCCTCTGAACAGGCAGTATGCCACTGAGTCCAGCTGGATTCACTTTACCTGGGCAGCATATGACATCTGTGTGAGCCATTGCATCCCCTTGATGATGTACTGTTGTCCTGTACCAGTTGCTGTAGGTGTCTGGTTAGGTACATCCCAAAAGGTGCATTGTACGCAATTATAGGCCTGATGATGGATGAGTACAGAGGCACAATGACCTCCCTGCCATACATGTGAATCAGTCATGATTAGCTGGGCTATATAACATGTCTGTCAATCCACGCTGGCCATGTGGTAGACAAATGACAGACCGCTACCATGTTTCTTCCCCAGGTCCCCAACTACGTCTTCTGTACTCAATGGCCTAACACCTATGTTGTACTGTGCCACCAATGTCGAGGCGGGAATCTGCATTAAATACTGATACTCCCCTCCCTTGTTCAAGTGTTGTGGCCGACAAGAATGGTAACAGCTATAACGTGGTAGTACTGGTGTGCTCCTGTGAAACCTGAAACAGGTTCATGTTACTGCACAGATATCGATGTCCAGAATGCTAGGTAGGGTTTTGGGTGCGTGCATCCTTGGGTCTAGACGTCCAGTGTTGAGTAGCATCACTCTTACTTCCTCATCCTTTGTGATACAAATGGATGTGGGTTTGCCTTATGAGCCTTGCCTAATACAGGCACTATGGGTGTAGCAGGAGGCTCCGCCAAATGTCAATAGGACTGTGGTGACAGGTGCAAGCTGTCCCTAGCAAAGCATACCACCCCAAGATGGCAGGCATTGGCACACCTGTGAATGACACCAGTATGTCAGTCAATTGTTGGAAGGGATCATCGTGCCTTGATATTGTGGCATTGTTCTAGGTGAGGGTAGGATGCTACTCAAGGTCAGGGTCAAACTGTCTCGGCTACGTGCTCAGAGAGCTCTGTAATGTCTCATGTCATGTAGTCCAGGGAGGAATGTGTCAGGCCATTCACAGCAGCATGGACATTGACTGAGTCATACCTGTACCTGCCTTGGGGTTACCTGACTGTTTGTGTTATGTGGCAGTTCATAGTGCCTGACAGGCTGCACACCGTGACCCTCACCTCGTTAAGCCTGGTGAACGTGATGTGAGTGTGCCTGATGATAGAGGCACCTAGTACAGGTGTATGAGGTGTGTTGTTAACTGTTAATGGCTGTGAGTGTTCAGCACATTGGCTTTGTGTGATATGTGTTGCACATGTTCGTTTATGTGGTAGTGGTTGCCTGGATGTCTGCTTAGGAGGTCTCTGCTGCATAGGCAGAGCTGTGGTCTGAGCCTACAAGTATGATCATGTGTGATCATGTGTTAGGTCCGCTGTTGTGGTAGGTCTACATGAGACTGGAAGTGTAGTGAGTGATCCCTTTGCCACGTGACTGGTTATGGCGGTATTGACTAGACAGAGCCTAGCCTCCAGTCTGGTATATGGTTGCATCACTCACATGAGTTTGAATTTGTTGTTAGGAGGAGGGGTTGTCTGTGTACATGCATCTGTTCTAACATTGTCTCTGGAGTACCACACTCACCAGCTGGACTGAGGAGGGAACTGACAACTGACCTCTGGACATGCTAGAATACTATTGTGAACTCTGTAATCACTAATGATTGAAAACAAGGTCCAGTGGGGAGTGAGGGTGTACTGACATTACCTACAACTGCTGACTGATATAAAAGCGCCAGTGAGCAAATGCCAGGTAACCTAAGTGCAATGTGTCACAATGAAGTAAATGCAACAATGACAAGCAGTCACTTGCTGTCATGTGTAACATGGAAGTACGTACAGTAAGCAATGCAGATAACAGTAGTGAGTCACAGATGTGTTGCAAAGATGTGTACTATGTGGATGTAGCATACCAGTGAAATAACAAGCTAACAGATAACAAGCATATAAACAAAGGTAGATGCAGGAGGCCTGATGTAGTGTTTGCTACAACAAACAAGGTGTAGCAATGTCAGTAAGATACAGCTCAGATATGCAGGCACTATAAACCTGAAACCAGATGTCCCCAGCTATGAATGGCAGAGTACAGCCTATTGTCACACATGGGTGCAGACCACAAACCTCGTTAATGTTAAATAACTGGCCTGAAGGCCAACTGCCCATACCAGAAGTAATACACTTGTACACTGGGCCCACAATCAGCAGTTCCCAACTTCAATGGATGAAAGATATGTGTCCTGCCACCACAGTGCTTGCCACCAACCTCCCTAATGTAAAACAACTGGTCTGAAGGCCAAGTACTTAGTACAAATGACATAGAATGATAGCTACACTGTAATCAGGTTTTAACCAATCAGTAATAAGTAGAAGTTAACACTACCTGTATAGAATGTGTACCATGTATTGTTGAGATACTATGCTGATAACCTGTTTGTGTACCTTTCCAGATAGACATGGCACCTAAACGGAATCCTGCCTACTCTGCTGCAGAGGATGACGTGATCCACCAGAGCCTGGTGCGTGACTATGCCATCCTGTTCTCACGCACCACCCAGAATCAGCAGGAGAGGTCTGCACTGTGGCAAAACCTTGTTAGCAGGATAAATGATGTTGGCATGCATGATAGGACATATGAGCAGGTGAGACATCACTGCAGTGATTTGATAAGAAATGTCCGCCAGCGTGCTGCAGATATCCGCAGGCAACAGGCTGCCACAGGTGAGGTGGCCACACATCCCCCTCACCAGACAGGAGGGGCTACTGCTAAGTGTTGTGGATCCAGCCCCAGAACAACAGCAACCATCATGCATCCTGATGGAGGTTGGATCCACACAGCAGCAAGACAGCGAGCGTGCAGGTAAGATGCCATATTCATTTATTGTTATTACTTTTACATTTGTTGACCCAGATAGTCTAGCTGGATATAAGTTCATTTTCAGTAGAGGCCTGTGGAGAAAAGCTCCACACATAACGTAATAAAGGCAGACAGACAAGTTGTCATTACAGACAGCCAACATAATAGAATTGTACACCAGCCTGTTAATTAAATCAACATACATGTAAGGAAGTCAAACAGTTTAGAGTCATACACAATGTACCGTTGGTTTCAAAGCAATCCTACCTAAAGCATAATGGTTATGCAATAAGGCAAAAGCCATATACATAATAGTTAGGGCTCAGAAGGGTAGAGAAGTAGAAGGAGTATGACAGATACAATGATATGGAAGAGGCAGGAGTCAAGAAGGGAAGTGAGGAAAAGAAGGAAGACAGTCAAGAGGAGGTGGGAGGGATGGGAGAAGTAGGTCAGAGCATAGAAGGACATCAAGGTGAAAGAAACAGGGTAGAAGCTAGTTTCTATGCACAATGAGGGGTTAAAGGTGAAGAGAGGGTAGCGAGAGGGACGTTAGCCTGGACTCCAAGAAGAACAAAGCCAGTGGGTTTGGAAGTACAGTTTGAGTTGACGTTTGAAGAGAGGTAAGGGTGAGATTAGAGTTAACTCCTGGTATGTACATATGACTGTTCTGTACGCTGTTACTTCATGCACGCATAAGGTGTGCATGTGGTATGTATCTGTCATCATGATATATATACAGACATGATGTGCAGCTGATGTGTATAAGGGAACTAGTGTACTACTGTACTGTATCATGTGCAAAATGAATGGCACACATGTGCCCACTGACATTACTCTCTTCACACTTCCAGGTCCCTCCCATGTAGCAATGAGGCAGGCCATACATGCTGGTGAGTCTTTTAAAATTATCTGTAAAACAATTTATAAAACTAGGAAGAGTAGTGTAACTCTGTAGTAGACATGCTGGTGACTGTGTTCACAATAACTGTAATTGACAGGTAGTAAATTGAGTAGTGTAACACGGTACTGATGTGTGTGTTTACTGTGGGGTGTGCATGTGTGCAAGTGTGCCTGTGCCCAAGTGTGCATGTGTGTTAGTGTCCATGAGTGCATGTGTCCATTTCTGAATGTGTGCATTAGTATTGAAGTGCATCTCTTTCAAATATGTATTGAGACTGTAATCTGTGTTCCATGTTTTCCTCCCGTAGGTTCTGGTGCTGCTCTGGTGACCTGCAGCAGGGAACCTGAATCTTGTGCCCCAGGTACTGATGATGATGAAATGTCTGTAATGGTGCAGGAAGGTGTGTCTGGGTCCGCCATTGGTCAGCCAATTGACAGTACACAGCTTTCAACCCCGTCAATGCGCACAGTCATCCTGCCGTTACATCCTTTGTCACCATTGTCCCTAGGTGATGGACAGTCAGCAGTGGGCATAGATCAGGGTAATGTGGTACCTGTGGTACATGCATCCTCACAAGGCAGCCATGTGCAGAGGCCTCCAATGGTACCACGCAGACAGTCGCCCATGGGTTCTCGTGGGGCATCCGTGGCCGTACTGCCTCTGGCCGACGTGCCCAAGGAGGTATGTCAACCTCCACTATGTTTAGAACTGTCATGCAGGCACAGGCACGTATGGAAAGGTACACCAGACAGGGTCTGAGGGAGCTGAGAGCATGTCGCATAGCCATGACAGACGGCATGCATGATGTTGCGAATGCTATCCGTAACTTCACAGATGTCGTTGACAGACGTTGTGGGGGCATAGAACAGCTGCTCCACAACCAGATGTCCATGGGCCAGGGCGATGGTGTGCGTTTGCGACGCCGACGTGGCCGTATGCCAGCAAGAGCACCAGCTGGCAGTGGCCGTGACGACAACAGGCCCACTCAAGTGCCAGCACCAGCCCCAGCAATGCTGGGTCTGTGCTGTCATCCAGACGCCCAGGAGACCACGTGCACGTGGCTCTGGACAGTCCCAACAGGGAACTGTGTCCAGTCAACACACCCTGCTTCCGATGACAGTACCCAGTCTGGGTTAGTACCGGATACGCCCGTAGCACCCCTGCCAGGCACAGGTACCGTGTCCGTGCCCACAGACACTGATCTGGATGACCTGACAGGTGCAGTCTGTGGCTGTCCACAAAACCCTGTACATGGCAGCCATTATGTGGGACTGTGTGCGTGCTTACACACATGCAGAAACCTGGAAACCTAACACCTAGGGCAAACACATACACACACACACTGCACCAACAACTTTCCACCCTGTACTGCTGCCCCTCACAAACACACATACACACACATGTCAATTGGTGTTACCAGTGGCCGGCTTGGGCATACCTAACCCACACCCTGTGCATATGATGACACTGTGCCACCTCCTGCATACTACAACATTGGTGCAGGTAAAGGTAAACACGTTGCTGATGCACAGGGTGACTACATAGATGTGTATAAGTAGTAACATGTTGGTAACTGTTGACTGTTGCAGTATAAATGTGTGTATATCCCAGCAGTCCTGCTGCAGTAACTGTATGAATGTCCTCAATTGTTATCTGCACCCATACTACTTAACAAAGTGTACCAGCTGCACACCATCACATGCTAACATTGACTATGGCAATGCATCTTGTGCTGTTATGTAGATTCAGCTACATGTATCTGTTCTGTCACACATGCATCTATACACACCCTGCTACCCACACAGATGCACACACTCACCTGCCATTCCCATTATTTATCACCCTACATGAGTAGCTGTTGATACATGACAGGTACACATTTCAGAAGTGCACTATGTTGTTTACTACTGGCATCCCCTTCTCTACCTGTACTCACAGGGTTCAGGCAACCTCATCAGTTGGAAGATGTAATGTGCATCAGGTACTGTAGTACCCTGATTGCCACAGCAAACATGTTTCCCATACGGAAATGCACACACAGACACATCCCACATCCACACACTTGCCACATTCAGGCTTCAGAACACTATCTAGGTATATTCGGTACATGTGCATGTTACAGTAGCATGTAACACTATACTGAGTACTGGCAGTTACTTGTCTGTTGTCATGTTGTCTGTATAGAATAAAAGAATTGTTTGATTATCCTACTCCGTTTTGTGGACATTACTTGAAGAAGTGTTACCTTACATGTGTTATCAGTACCACCACCTTCTGTTTTGTAGTTTTGTTTGTATAGGGTGCTATCAACATCACTGCTTGTTAAGGGTAATGACCACCCTGCAGTGCATAGCCCCATGTGGCAAAAGCCACATCCCACCCCATCATTGTGCACACACACTAACCCCACCAACAGTAAAACACATACTTTCCATTTGCAAGATTCAAACCCATACCTAACTGTGCAATGACAGTAGAAACAGACACATTAGCAGAGTGTGCTATTTGCAGTAGTTGGAGAACTCATTAATAATGCTGTACTTAGAGGGTGCTGACATCATCTGTGTGTAGGAGGAGGGATGTGCACCCTGTAGTGTGTTCTCCCAGTTGGCAAAAGGCAGTTAACCCTCCCAGCATAGTGCACACACATAAACCACACTCATACTAACACACATACATTCCCTTTGCAGGATTCAAACCCCTACCTAACTACGTTATGACACTGAAGAAAGACGCATTAGCAGAGCGCTATGCAAATTATTTGAGGACTTTACTACAGGTGATATAGTTATACAGTCCTGACATCATCACTGTTTCAAAAGGGGGATCTGCATCCTGTACCATACTGTCACGGTTGCTAATAGGGACATTTCCCACACACACACATCGATGTGTTGGTGGTTTGCATATGTGGGGGATCCAGAACTCCAGTGTGATTAGTATATGGTTTGATTGCAACAATGAGGGATATACTCCCAGTGGTGAGCAGTTTGTACTCATGTTTGTAAAGATCAGCTCTACTATATCTGCCCCTCTTGTGGGAAGGTTGGTTACCTGTTCCATAGCCAAAGAATGTCCGATCAATGGGAACCTTAGAGCTTGGGTATTGTGGCTTGTGTAATGTTCACAGTCTATGTTTGGGTAGCTGGCATCACCCAGTATGATGGTGTTTGCAGAGTAATCTAAACTCTCCTGTGTCAGCATGAAGGCTGTGTGGGAGACCTGAGTTTGAGAGGGTGCTGTAAGAGCTCCTCTGTGTCTCTTTCCATGTGGTCCAGGGAGGTACGTCCCAACAGGTAGCTGACTGTGACCCTCCCTTGCTCTGTCTGGAGGGCGGCACGCCTGTCAACAGCTCATGTCAAGCAAGTGCACACCCCTCATAAATGATGTGGAAACCTTCAAAGGCCCAAGGCCTGTTGAAAATATGGACCAGACTGCAGATACCTGTATAGAGTCATTCTGTGGACACATTCAGGAATGCATGGATCATGAAGCCACATATGAAAGCATGACCCAATTCTCCAAAGTCAGATGTCCTGGGCCGGACACCAGCCATAAACACACTATACAATAGAAGGATGGCGCCACTACATGATACAACAACCTCCCAAAATGTGAAGGTACCACTGATGAGTATTGGATGACAACTACAGGCACCCATATGATTGTCTAAGGCCATCTTTGAGAGAGGATTCCACAAGCCACTGAGGATAATCACAAGGCTGCCTGTAGTTATGTTAGTAACCTGAGTGGTACTACCCAGATATGCTCAGAGGTAATACAATATGTCACACAAAATATAAAACACACAGACATTGCCATCATCCTAGTGGACAGGTTCAATGCTGCCTTCTCTCCCACCACACCAAAAGGGAACATATGTCTCGCAGCACAGTGCTTCCCCTGACATCACAGATGCTCAGGTAAGAGATGCCCTTCCCAAAGCAATAAACACTGCATCAATGGGACCAGACAGTGTCCCAGGCTGTGTCCTACATGAACCACAAGAAGAGCTACACCCAGACATAACACCACTGTTCAATCCCAGCCTTAATACACGATATGTGGCCAGAGAGTGGCATACAGCAACAGTGGTCCCTCAACATGCAGGTGGTGCTGTCACGGATCCTGGACACTACTCGCCCCATATGTCTGACTAGCTTTGTCTGCAAAGCTATGGCAAGGATCATCATGAACCTCACATATCTAGATATTGTGGACCTACAGACATGTCACCATACACAGTTTGACTTTGTCAATGGCAAATCCTGCCTATCAAACCTGTTTGCTTTGTTTGAAACAGTCACCAAGGCCACTGTCAAGGGGTAGGAGGTCCACACAGCCTACCTGGACCTTGCATAAGCCTTGGATACAGTACCCCACTTGTGCATTCTAGGAAGCTCACCAGTGTACATAATAACCCCTATGTCACTATGGGTATTGCACAGTGGCTCAAGGGCAGAACACACATGGTAGAATTGCTGGAGCCATGTCAGCCTCCAACCTGGTACAAGTGGTGTCCCACAAGGCACAGCCCTAGGAGCTGTCATGTTCATTATATATTTGTCATAGGTACAGGCCATCATGGAAGTACTGTGGCTCAGCAAGTCGCAGGTGACTGCAGACCAAACACCATAATCAACTCAACAGCTAACACACGCATCCTCCAAATGGGACTCTTGCAAACACACGACTTGTGCCACAGCCATGGCCTCAACGTGAATGACAGAAAGAGTATAGTCATCCTCTTTGTCAAACACTAAGTGACCACAATGTACCACATATGTGTTAATCCAGTAAGTGCAGACCAAGGAATTATGGACCTTGGGGTACGAGGTTGATAGCATTCTACCATTTGACAACAACATGGACAAAGTGGTTAGGTAAGCATGTTATATGGGCCACATCATCATGGGATCCACATGTAGGCCAGGGAGGACATTGTGCCCCTTTACTCATCCCTCATCATGCCCATAATTGACTATGATGAACCTGTCGGCATGCACCTTACCAGACACCTGCAGCAACTGGGGCTACCACATATGTACCTCAACAAGGGGATCAAAGTGCTCAAACAGATGCCACATACTGACTGGTTAAAGTAGCAGCAGCTCTACTCAGTGACATACTGCCTCTTCATAGGCAATCTGTGCCTGACATAGAAGGCCAGGTCATACCCTCACGTAATGGCCATGCTGCATCTCAGAATATCCAGATCCCACCAGGATACACGCTGGAAATACTTGAACCTCAGGAGTGATATACATAGGACATGGTGGAGGGGCACATTCACAACTCAGAGGCTCCCTTCATTCCTGATTATTATCCCAATAGAGGTTAGGCAGACTGACTCAGTGACTATCTTCAAGAGCGATATTAATGACTGGATGTGACATTGTAGGGTTACCCTGGGTATCACTTATGTGTCACTGTGAGAAAGAGGCACAGTATACTAACCTTGGAAAAGGGCATAGCAAGACAGATTCACAATGCATGTTGAAAGGCACGCACATTCTGGCTAGGTGGATACATGCCCTGGGCAGATATCCCTGTACGAACCTATGGACCTATGTCTGTTTTTCACCATTGGCCCTATGTGCTGTGAATCACCAATGTAATCTCAATACTCGGGTAGCATGTGCAAAGGTCAGTTGTCAGTCACCTCTATGGTACAGTTGTGGAATATGTGTGTCATGTAGTAATGTCACAGCTGCCACATGTACACAGTCAACCCTATCCCCTACCCATTGATGTACATCACATGTATGAGATGGAAACACATGGCCAAACTGTAACAACAACATACAAGTCAGTCAGATGCATGGACACATGACTCAGTCATTGTCCATGCCACCACAGCTGATGTGGGATGTCGCTCACTGGGATACGTGATAGGGAACATGGAAGGGATCACTGAGCAAGTGACACAGGCTGGTAGACCCCTGACCTTGGTTGGCATCAGACCCTCACCAGGGATTCCGACAAATTAATGAATGCTAATGAATAAGTGTAGCTACAACACCCTAGCTGAATGGTTCTTAGCATGCAGTCACTGCATTGCTATGGAATACTGTCTTACCACTCCCACAACAGGTGAGAACATGCAGCTCCTGTACATTAACAACATGTAGACTTTATGCCCCAGACCAGGTGTGCATCCCTCACTACTAGGCTGATAGCATCTACATCTCACACTGTATATACACATCCCACATGCAGCATCTGCACAGAAGACCACGGTCATAATGTTACCCTGTGCAAATACCATGTATTCACATGTGGCAGGCATCACACATGGTAACTATTGAAAGTCACAGGTACATATGTGTATTTGGCACACACATACAGCATGTGTTCATTGCCATAACCGGTGTAATCAATGTCATGCATTATTGTGAGGGACAACCCACACACATGGGCATTCTGTGTGTGCACAACACACATGGCATGTCTGTAATCAAAAGCCATACATAATTGTGATATCGTTTAGAAAGGGTATGTGCATCCTGTAGTGTGTTTTCACAGTTGCCAAAAGGGATATATGAATCATACACACTTACCCCCCTTCACACACACTTGCCACCTGCTGGATTCAAACCCCTACCTAGCTATGTTAAGACACTACAGATGGACGCATTAGCACAGTGAGCTATTCGCATTACTGGGGAATTTCCTTTCCCCTGATATACTTATAGGGTGCTGACATCATCAGAGTTTAGAAAGTGGAATGATCATCCTGTGGTGTGTTTTCCCAGTTGCCAAAAGGGATGTTTCTTTCATACACACTTACACACACACTTACCCCCCTTCACACACACTTGCCACCTGTTGGATTCAAACCCCTACCTAACTATGTTATGACACTAGAGACGGACGCATTAGCACAGCGCTATTTGCATTACTGGGAATTTCCTTTCCCTGATATACTTATAGGGTGCTGACATCATCAGAGTTTAGAAAGTGGAATGATCATCCTGTGGTGTGTTTTCCCAGTTGCCAAAAGGGATGTTTCTTTCATACACACTTACACACACACTTACCCCCTTCACACACACTTGCCACCTGCTGGATTCAAACCCCTACCTAACTATGTTATGACACTAGAGACGGACGCATTAGCACAGCACGCTATTCACATTACTGGAGGATTTCCTTTCCCCGATATACTTATAGGGTGCTGACATCATCAGAGTCTAGAAAGTGGAATGATCATCCTGTGGTGTGTTTTCCCAGTTGCCAAAAGGGATGTTTCTTTCATACACACTTACCCCCTTCACACACACTTGCCACCTGCTGGATTCAAACCCCTACCTAACTATGTTATGACACTAGAGACGGACGCATTAGCACGGCGCGCTATTCGGATTACTGAGAGAATCCTTTTCTCCAATATACTTATAGGGTGCTTACATGATCAGTGTCTAGAAAGGGGGATGAGCATCCTCTGGTGTGTTTTCACATTTGCTAGGGGTAACATTTGGACCAAGTGTGTGAGCATGCCCAGTTCAGCCTTCCCGTGGCATGTTGTGTGAATGATGTCTCATTTATCTAAGTGTGTGAGCATGCCCAGTGTGGGCTTTACATATGTTGAACTCTGCAGCCCATCACATTTGTGGATGAGTGTGACCTTCAACAAATACCTGAAGTTTATGGTTGTGTGTTCTGTGCCATGTTGTGTATTTACTGTCCGAATGCTTTTTGTGTGAACAAAACAGGGAGTATACTGTGCCTGCAGGTTTTGCATGGGATACTTTGCACACAATTGTCAACATCCGTTCATACTGACCTAACACTGTAGCACTGTCTAGTGTAGTGTTTCAGTACTTTCACTGTGGTGGTCAGTATCCTGGGCTTTAGTCCTATCACTGCTTTACATTTCCATAGTGTGCACAACAGCCTGGTTAGGGTCCAGTTGTGCACATCTGCACAAAGGCAGTGCCTCTACAGACCCTGTTAATTGCTGCCCCATAAGCTTAACAAGTGTAGTCTGCAAATCTATGGAGAGGATCATAATTGAGCTCATAAACAAAGATATAGGGGACATGCAGACATTGTACCCATCCCATTTTGGCTTGGTCAGGGGCAGATCATGCCTTTTGTACTGGGTTGACATCTTCAAATTGGTCACTTAGGCCATTGTTGGGGAAAGGCAGTCCATACAGCCTACCTTGGCCTTGCAAACACTTTCAACACAATACCCCACTCAGGTATTGTGGAAAACCCTAACAACTGAAATGTAAACCCATATGTCACAAGATGGGTTGCAAACTGGCTTAAGGACGGGACTCACAGGGTTAGAGTTGCTGGCACTATGTTAGACTCCAGGCTGGTCACAGGTGGTGTCACACAGGGCTCAGTCCTTGGCCCCCATTGTTTGTCATGTACTTCCCAGAAGTACAGGCCAACATGGGAGGACTTTGGATGACAATGTTAGCAGATGACTGCACACTGGGCACCATAGTGGACAGTGCATCACACACAGATATCCTTCAGAAGGGACTCACAGTAACTGATAGCTGGTGCCAGGGCCATGGCCTGAAGTCAGAGTGCACAACATGTGTAGACATACCCTTCAGGAAAAGCAAGGTGACCCCAAGCTACCATATAGGTGGCAATCCTCTAAGCACAGAGGAGGTTATCATGGACCTGGGGACCCAGGTTAACAGTCGCCATTCTTCTGAGACTCACATTGCTAAAGTGGCTAGGAAGACCTTCTACATTGCCCACCTGATCAGGCTGGGATTCACATCCAGATCTAGTGGGTCATTGTTCCCCTGTACTCTTCACTTATCAGACCGGTGATCGAGTCGAATGCCCTATTCTGGCTGTATCTCACACAACATCTGCAGCAATTGGAGACACCCTGACTGTCCCCACCTAAAGGATCAAGGAACCCCAACAGCTGTCATATGCTGCCAGATTGACGACACTCACACTCTATTCACTCACATACCGTCTGCTTAGAGGTGACATGTGCCTGACATGCGAGGCCATGTCCAAACAGAGATTAATGGGCATGCTCCACCTCAGACTCAGAAGATCCACCTGAACCACTAGTGCAGGTGACTCACACCTTAGCAGGGATGTATGTTGGACATGTTGGAGGGATGGAGTTATCACCGGAGACTCCCTATGCTGTGGAATACAATCCTGGTCCATTTGAGGCAGAGCACCTTGCTGGCTGTGTTCAAGAGGTATCTTGACCTAATGCTAGTCGGAGAATGTGTTTGTCCATCAACACATTGTAAGCGTAGTTCGACATGTCATATGTCTTGTTTAGTATACTGTGCCTCTGTCTACCTGTGACATAACATTGATACCCAGGGTAAACCTCCCATCTCCCATCCACTCATTAGGATTCCTGTTGAGGGACTCAACCAGTGTCTCTATGGACAACCTGTACTGGTAGTTTACTCATGTGTGGGGTGGCTTCTGTGTTTTGGATAATGCAGTACAGCCTGTCCTATATATGTCAGTGCTGGGGTTCAGGTCCCTCATGTGCATAGCTCCCTGCCATTCAGATTGTACAAGGTGCAGCATGTGCATTGATTCCAGCTTGGACATGGCTTTCTACATCAGGCACAGCTTGCATCTGGGTGGACAGCATGGCAGTGTGTGGAGCTGCACTCTGTTTAATCAGACTACACATTACATGTGTTCCAGCTCTGTCATACTCCTGGTGAGGTACTGTTGTGGACTTTACAGGTGCTGGATGTGTGTGCATGAGGTACACCCACAGGGGCTGTTGTGGTCATTTCTAATGCTGATGAAAGATAACTGCAGAACCAGAATGACCTCCCTTAGCTAGATGTCAGACAGCATGGACCATACAATCACAACTGAAAACAGGACCCTCTCCACAAAGGGAAAGTGTCCTGTCTGGTGGACCCCAGCCATAAACAAACTGTATGACAGATGAGGGTTACTAATGCAAGACAGAGCTACATCTCCAAAAGGGAAGACAGCTGTGATCAGCACTAGTAGAAAGCTACATTATCTCATAAAGACATGCAAGGTCAACTTGGGGACATAAATCACCAAAGACAATGAAGGTAACCACACTGCTTTCTTCAGTTATGTCAGACACCTGGTTGTGAACCCTCGGATATGCTCAGAGTTGGTACACAACAACATATATTCCAGTGACCTGACAGATATTGGCAACATTCCGGCGGACAGCTTCAGTGCGATTTACCCCCTCCCTCACCCCCAAAACAAGATAGTTATCACTGCTGTATGTAACCTCACTGTCATCTTGGATGTCCATGTGAGAGCCACACTCAGCAAAGACAAGTACACAGCATCCATGGGACCTGCTGGTATCTCCAGTTGCATGCTATGTGAACTCCAGAAGGGCTGGACCCATATATACAACTGCTATTTAACCTTAGTCTTGCTACAGGATATGTACCTGAACACTGGCATACGGCAACAGTGGTCCCACTCCACAAGGGGATGCCTCCACAGACCATGGCAACTACCACCACACAGGCTTAACCAGCCTTGTCTGCAAAGATATGGGAGGAGTCATGGAGCTCTTACACAGACACATTACTGACCGACGGACCCTTGTTCCCACCTAGTTCAGCTTTGTACAGGGCAGATCCTGCCTTTTGCACCTTTGCACCCGAAAAGTACCTACCATGAAGATCAGGGTTCTTCAACACATGTCATATGCTTCCAGAATAGAGGAAGTCCAGCTTTGTTCAGTGTCATACCACATACTTACAGGTGACCTATGCCTGACATACAAGACCATGTCCAATCAGGATTTGGTGGACATACTCCACTGCAAGCAATCCAAATCCACCAGAGCCATGAGAGCTGAGTATTTGAACCTCAGCACATACATGTATAGGACATGCTGGAGGGACAGAGTCATAACTCAGAGGCATCTCACACTCTAGCAGAGTATCCCAGGTCATGTTTGACAGAGTCCCTCACTGACTCTCTTCAGGAGACATCTGGACAACTGCATATGAGACAGAGGCACAGACTAGACAGAGACACAGTCATGTTATTCAATTACGTAAGGGGTCATAATGTGTCACTACTAAGTCAGAGGCACAATATTCAGAATCTATTCTGTACACTTATTACCACTATAAGGGGTGGCAATAGCCACATCACTATGGCTAGGCTTATACATGCACTAGGGCAGATAGCCTAGTAGTACACTATGACACTATGAAACACCGGTGTATGTGTAGCTATTGTCAATCAAACAGTATGATGTGGCTTGGGGGCTTGATATCTCCCTGTATTCCAACATTGTTTTGTCTATTCCTTCTAGCATGTCTAGGGATCAGTTGCTAGTGTCCTCTCCTGCTCAGCTGGTGAACCTGGGAATATTGAGGCACTGTTACAGTTGCCTCATGTACACTGACAACCCTCTCCTTCTGCCATAAAACACACATACATGTGAGAGATGCAACTATATAGCCAAAGTGGAGGCTGAGCTCTCTCAACATAGGACTAGCAAGACCAGAGAGAGGGTGAAGGTAACCACACACACATCTTTAATCCAGTCTCACATGGCACTGTCACAACTTAAGATCATACACATAGACACACAGAGACACTCTCGGAGGCTCTGATCAGAAGTCTACCAGAATGGCGGTGGCCACCACAGCAGACACTCACACAACTGCCTCCACAGGGCACAGCACATGCAACACATTGACCACAGAGTTGGTGTGCCAAACAGTCACAGCCCTTAAGGCCAAACACAATGCCGGACACACTTGTCATAGGTGACTCCATAGTCAGACACACTGATGTCCCACTCACCAGATCAGGTACAGAGGAGGTCACAGTAAGCTGCCTATCGGGCAGTGGAATCCACCACATAATGCAAGCACTCAGGTCACTAAACTGCAAGTACAGGTCTGACACAGTCATAATCCATGCTGGTGTGAACGACCTGAGATGTACCTCCCTGGACTACATGGAAAGAGACATAGAGGATCCCTCTGATTATGTAGGCCAGGCAGGTATGACCCTGACCTTCGGCAGTATCCTACCTTCACCAAGTATGATGCCACATAAACAGAGACAAGATGATCAGCTGTAGTATTTTGCTTAGACTATGGTGTCATTCTAAGGGGGTCCAATGTCTGTCTGCCTGGGATGACATGCTGGACAGGCCACGGTGATTTGCAAGGGACAGCTTGCACCTGTCACCCTGGGCTTCCGGATTTCAGATGATGTTCTTGCCACTCCCATTGTGCCTTTTTATGCAAGACTCAGATTCTACACCTACCACCCTAGAACACAGTAAAGGAAAGACACTAAGGGTAATGCTGCTCAATGCCCAAGGTCTCAACCTCAAGCTGCACACACTCTATGCCCTTCTCAGTATGTAGCACATTGATGTCTGTGCTGTGCCTGAAACCTGGTTCACAGCTTCTGACAGCACCCGGCACTATCGGGTGTTACCTCATATCATGCATTCCGGCACCAGCATCCCGACAACACCAAGAAGGATGGTGGGTGTCCATATTCATCAAGGACACCCTCACCTCATGGTTGGTGGCAACACACGATGCATCAGAGACCATCCAGGTGCCAGTGACCGTAGGCAAGACTGCTCTGCAGTTTGTAGCATGTTACATGCCACCCGCTCAAACTCAGGTACCTCACACAGCTATCCTGCAAACACTGAAGGGGATAAATGTATCTCAAAACACCATCCTACTGGGTGATTCCAACTATCCACATATAGACTGGGATCACTAATCATGCCACAACACTCTAACACAAAGGTTCCAAGAGTTCATACACTGAAATGCCATGGAACAACTGGTCCCAATCCCTCAAGTGGAGGCAACATACTAGAACACATCATCACAAACATGGGGTCACACTGTTCAACACCAGACATATACCCATCATTGGTGAGATCAGATCATGGACTATTCTCAGTGGGAGTCCACATCCCACCCACACCCCAGATGGGAAATGAAACGGTGAAGACCTTCTCAAATGCCGACTTCACATTTCTGAGGACTGGTGTGGTCTCTTTCAAGGCCCCCAGGCCAGCAGACACCATTACCCAAGCCACTGTATCACTTAGAAATGCCTTCTACCAGCACCTCCAGGACTGCATGGTTCAGGCAATCCCAAATAATAATGACTCTTTGTACCACAGGCAAGCATCCAGTCTGGTGGACCCTAGCCATAAACAAGCTGTACAACACAAGGAAGGAGCTACTACAAGATAGAGCGTAATCCGTAGGGGGAAGGCACCCCTGCTCATTGTGAGTAAAACACTGGGTTCCCCCATACAATCATCCGAGGCATGTTTTGAGAGTAAACCCACTCAGGACTCCAGGGACAATCATGAGGCCTTTTTTACCTATGTTTGAAACCTGGGAGGAAACTCCCAGATATGCTCAGACTTAGTTCAGAATAATGTTGATATCACTGCACCTACAGACATTGGCAACATACTGACTGACAGGTTCAGTGCAGATTTCTCCCCCCCTCCCCCCAACTGGGGGGGTATGTACACCAGAGGATTGTAGCCCCCCCAAACATCTCCACTGCTGGGGTGGGAACTGCTCAATCCAAGGCAGAAAACACTTTATCCATGGGACCAGATGGTGTCCCCAGTTGTGTGCTCCATGAACTCAATGAGTAATTACACCCGCAGTTAGGGCAGCTGTTTAATCTTAGCCTCACCTCAGGATATGTTCCCAAGGAGTGGCATACAGCAATGGTGGACCCACTTCACAAAGGAGGTGCCTCCACCAACCCCAGAAACTACCATCCCATCAGCTTGACAAGCCTGTTCTGCTAAGCTATGGAGAGGATCATAATGGGAATTCTAAATGAAGACATAGGGGACTTGCAGACATTGGATCCAATCCAGTTTGGCTTTGTCAAGGGCAGATCATGCCTTTTAAACTTGGTTGACTTTTTCAAAACACTCACCCAGGCCATTGACGTGGGCAAGGCAGTCCACACAGCCTACCTTGACCTGGCAAAGGCTTTCGACACAATACCCCACTCAGGTATCATTGAAAACATCACCAGCTTAATTGTGAACCCATACATCACAGCATGGGTTGCAAATTGGCTAAGTGACGGAACACACAGGGTCAAAGTTGCTGGTGCCAGTTCACACTCCAGAGCTGTCACAAGTGGTGTCCCACAGGGCTCAGTCCTGGGCCCACATTTGTTCAGTATCTACTTTTCAGAAGTACGAGCAAACACAGGAGGATTATGGCTGACAAAGTTTGAAGATGACTGCAAACTGGGAAGCATAGCTGGAAACCCATCTGACACAGACATCCTTCAGAAGGGTCTCATAGACACAGATAACTGGTGCCACGGCCATGGCCTTACATTAAACACTAAACAATGCATAGCCATACCCTTCAGGAAGAACAAGGTTACCACTACTTCCCATCTAGGTGGCAATCCTCTAAGCACAACGTAGGTTATCAGGGACCTGGGCACCCAGGTTGACAGTGACCTTTGCTTGACACTCACATTGCCAGGGTAGTTTGGAAGGCCTTCTACATTGGCCACCTCATCATGCAGTGATTCACATCTAGATCAAGGGAGGTCATCGTTCTCCTGTACTCATCACACCAATGATTGCATACACTGCCCCATTCAGATTGGATGGGCCCACAAATTCCTCTACAGGAGGTGAAAGGGTCTCAAACATATTTCTTATGCTGCCCGACTGAAGGAATTCCAGCTGTATTCAGTCACTTACTGACTGCTCAGAGGTGATCTGTGCCTGACATACAAGGCTATGTCCAACCCAGACTTTATGAACATGCTTCACCTCAAGACCTCTACATCCATCAGAACTACAAGGGCAGGAGACCTAAACCTCAACACAGATATTAATAGGATGTGCTGGAGGGACAGATTCATCACCCAGAGAGTCCATATGCTGTGGAACAACATCCTGGTACATGTGGGGCTGAGCACCTCACTGGCTTTGTTCAAGTGAGATCTTGACCAATGGATGGGAGATTGCAGGTATACCCCAGGGATAACCTCAGTATCACTGCTTGACAGAGGCACAGCAAAATAATGGGCATATCCATCAACTTGCAGGGGTGGCAGACGCCACAAAACTCTGGCCTAGGCTTATTAATGCCCTAGGGCAGATAGCCTAGTATGAACCTATGGACATAGGCCTGGGGCAGTTCCTGCTATTAGGACAGTGGTCTGCAGCAGGCTATATAGTAGTAGTCGGTTTTAGCCATTGTTTTTTGACCATGGCTATTCCATGTTGCTTCTTGTTGTGGTACAAACATGGGTGTGTGGTTATCCATGCTATTTATTGCTAGACACCCTCATTTTGTATCTTGTTCCATGTTTTTGCACATGTACATCACTGTATGACGTGCAGCTGTTTCCACAGGGTCATATGCGTGGATATGGATGTTAGTTGGGGTCCTCAGGTGTGCATATTGTACATGATATTACATTACTTAACACATGGCATTCATGCCTCAGGTGGTGCTGCAGGGCCACCTCTGTCGGATACACATACTACACTCCCTGTACATTTGGAAGCAGGTTGTGTCATGTTAGGCATCCCTGTTACTGTATGAGTGAGTCAGAGCGGTATCAGTCCCAGTGTTCCTACTGACCAAGCGTATGTGCTATCGTTGCCTCTTTGCCAAGGCCAGGGCATACTGGGCACGCCTCCTTCTGCCTACTGGGACAAGGTCAGGTTGTTCCTCCTCCGAGTCACCCCTGCCTGTGGTGGCCTTGGCAATGGTGGGGATGTTTGGCCCAGCCCTGTGCTGGTCCTGCTGCAGCTGTTTCCGCAGGATCATATTATGTAGCATAGCACATATCATGATCATTTGGGTACATGTAGTTGGTGTGTACTGCAAAGCTCCACCAGATGTGTCCAGACACCGGAACCGTGACTTGAGCAGCCCAAACACACGCTCTATGATATTACGTGTTTGTGCGTGTGCCTCATTATGGCGTTCCTGTTCAGGTGTGTGTGCATTTCTGATGGGTGTCATCAGCCACGGCTCAAGTGCATAACCTGCATCCCCACTAGGTGTCCGTGTCGGAAGTCCCCATTGGCAAATGATTGGTACAGCTGCGCCAGATGCCAGATGTGGGAATCGTGGTAGCTCCCAGGGCAGCCAGCACACACATTCATTATTATGCCCTGGGCATCACACACGACCTGGCAGTTGATGGAGGGGTATCCCTTGCGGTTAATGTAGACTCTACCCCGCTCACCGGCTGGTGCTTTGATGCGTATGTGCGTGCAGTCTATTGCACCCAGCACCTCAGGGTATCCCGCTATTTGCTGGAAGAGACGATATTGCTGGCCACAACTTCACGGTCATTAGGGACATATATATGATCACTGACATGTGGTGACATGGCATCCAGGAACTGGTGCAGTACCCTGGAGGCTGATGCCTGTGATATCCCCATCATATCACCAGTTGGTCTCTGGAAGGTACCTGTTGCTAGTATTCTTAGGCCAACACATACCTTGGTTTCCACTGGGATGGGTTCCCCTCTGTTGGTTCTGTGTGTGAGGTGTGGCCTGCACAGCTCAACAATCTGCTGCAGGAGCTCTCTGTCCACTCTATAGCGCTCTACTATCTCCAGCTCATGTAACCCATGGTAGGTGACCCTGGGCCTGTATACTCTTCTCCTTCTCCTCACTCTGGGTTGTCTGTCAGCATCTGCATTGTCACCACCCTCAGCAATTCGCCTATGCCTGATTATAATAGCCATGGCAGCCCCTAGCATTTCTGCTCTGAGTTCAGCTTTATTTCAGTTTTCAATTCTGATAGCTTAGCTTCTGGCAGTATCTCTTGTGAGAAACAGCCTTCACTGCTCTTTGTTGTGTTTTAAGTGCTGGGCTGGGCTTCTAGTCTGCCTGTGTAATTGCCTGCTTGTAATTGTTTCCACCAATTAACTCCAGCAGTATTCCTGGCAGTTTCCTGTATTTTGGTTGTTTCCTGTTTCCTCTCTGTTTCCTGAGGGGAGCAATGTGCACACCAGCTTAAACACGCTCACAGTCACTTGCACGCTCGGACACATCCCTACACAGTGTCACACATGTGCACACATCCCTACACGGTGTTCGCTAGGCTGATTCATGCTAAAACGCCAAGACACTGCCTTACACACGCGCACACCCGCAAACCGTTGTAAACAGTTTGCAACACGCTCCCACATGTTGAACCTGCCTTACACGCGCGCAAGACACGCCAGATGCACGTATATCAAGAAACTTTGAGTGTAGGGATAGCGTATACCCTCAATTTCTTGACTTTCCTAGTGTTCTGTTGGGACACACCTCCCCCCTGATGTCTGTCTGTCATCTGTTACCTTACATTGCCCTCCAATCTGGGACATTTCTTTCTACCCTTCCCTCCTTGATGTCACCTACCTCTTACTCTGTTCCTCCCCTTCTCTAACTCTTACACTACTCAGAAAGTGCTCATTACCTATGTGGCAGTGTGATTCAGTATTGTAACCCTCATTTACATAGGATTGCCTAGTAATGCTTAGTTACATATCTTACACGGAGCTTCCCCCCCTTGACAACCACTAAACGGAGGCCATATTGTTTTTAGTCTGCAAGTCCCTCCATTGACATTCCATGTAATACATAAATCCCACAATTGTGGGCTTATAAGCTTCGGTTTTCAGTTTTAGGTAGCGCACCCGTTTGCTGGTGTGCGCTGCAGTTAAACACAAAATCCCGTGGAAAAAAAGTTAAATAACTTATTTTTGCAACACTTTTTCATGCCAATGGCCACATATTTGGCCATTGGCATGCTTAATGACACATATGCACCCTTTATTTGGAGCTGACATAGCTCCGTTTTTGATTTTGCAGAAATGTACTCAGTTGTCAGCTGAGTACATTTCTGCAGCTAACACGTCCGTTACACGGACTGGTTTCTGCTTCGTGGATCGCTCAAATACCTCATTTGCATATCTTGGAGCTGCAAATGAGGTATTGAGCATTTCCACGCCCAGTCCGTGTAAGAGACGTGTTAGCTGTCTCTTACACGGAGGTTTGGGCTGTACCTGAATCGGGAGGCTTACACGGAGGCTTACACTACTCTTGAACTCCGTGTAAGCCTTCCTGAATCTGGCCCAATATCTGTTTATATAAGAATGTTTTTACCATGATATCAGGGTAAAATTTGGAAGGAGTAGTCCTGGAATGTTCCTATATTACTAAATTAATACTTGTTTATATCAGAAAGCTTTATCCTGAGCTAACCACTGCATAGCTTTGCTATAGTAATAGTATATTACTGCACAAACTGATTGACTGCTAGTACTTCTGATTACTGCAGGTAGTGAGCCTAACAGACTGCATATGTTGTATTTAATAGTCAAATACTTATGATAAGAATGTCATCATAAAATCACTGCTAAGGAGCAGAATGCAAATGCTTATGTATAGACTATAGACGTGGTTCATTTTAAACATATGGGCTGTTGGATCTGAATGGATCCTACCTCAGCTTTGACTCTGAAACATGTCCTTCCGTTTCACTGTTGCAGTATTCCATACAGTAAAGAGCTCCCCTGTCAAGGGTGGCCCAACGTCCGGCCAGTGTACCAAAGTGTTTAGGTTACTAAGGGTATGCCATACATCACACGTATGCTCCCCACTTACTACGTAGGCAATAGAAGTGACATCCATATGTACCATCCTTAGAACTTCTTTGCCACCAGTCGAACACCATCTTCAGTCATCAGTCGGAACACTCACTTTGTTTGCTAGTTATCCAAGCCGTTTCAGATAAGTGCCCCATTGGGGGGGTTTGTTCTTATTTTTTTTCTTTGTTTTTGTTACTTGTGGGTTTCATGTCATCCAGAATGGATAAATGCCAGTGCAGGAGACAAATTCCCCATAAAGATCATCCCGTGCAGTATTTATTTTGTCTATGTGCTTTCCACAACCTTATGTCGTGTTCTGTTTGCCAGGCTTTCATCCCGAAGGCTCTGCATAGTCGACTTTCCTTTTTTGCTATATATTTAGAAAAACAGTGTCTAAAGCTTTTGGCAAAAGACATCCAGAAAGAAGGCTAAGAAAGCCCGGAAGATCGTCCAGCTCCTTTGTTGCATTCCTCTGCCATGATAGCTTTGGAGGCCAGCGTGGATCCGGCTTCACACAAATCCCTGGAAGCCTTGCAGACATCCACTTCGGATGTTCAGGGGAAACAGTAGCTGATTATTACCGAAGGGCCTGGGGTGTTCCTCAGATTTTGGTTAGGGAGGAGGTACTGACTACCATTATAGAATGTCATACAGGGTCTGAGCCTTCCAATTTTTACAAGGCTGACGTTACTTTAAAGAAGAAGCAAGGCTAAACATGTTTCTCTTGCTTCTAAGAAACCTCACAGTGAATGGCAGAATTTCACTCAAGGTTTGTTTAATGCCCTTATGGCTTTGAAGCCTCCTTAAGGAGTTTCTGTTCCAGCTCCCCCTTGGTCTTCTACCTCTCTTAAGAGGCCTAGGGAACAAGATTCCTCTGAGGTGGTGGTGACAGAATCCCTTGCCTATTCTTACCAGATTTCTTCTCCGTTAGACTATGGTTCTGAGAAAGAGGAGTCCACTACTCCTGACTCTCCTTTTGAGGAGATAACCTTTGAGGACACAATTTCCAGAATGATGGAATTTTTCAAATGGGATTGTGCCCAGGTGTCTGAAGTTTAGAAGAGGTATTATGAGCTTCTGCAAATGTACTCTCCTAAACCTTCTACTGTTCCTCCTGTTCATGCTACCTTGTTGGATGCCTTTTCTACTACATCTCAGGCTCCTGATTCCCAGCCTCCTGCTCCCAAAAAAACTGATAGATTTTAAAAGGTGCCTGATGATTGCTAGTTCCTTTATAAGTGCTCATCTGCTGATCTTCTGTGGTGTCTGTGGAATCTAACAAGCCATCAAAGTTGCTGTCTTCTACAAAGTTGCTTCCTTCTGGTAAAGACAGCAGAACTATGGAAAGACTGGGTAAAAAGGTATATACCTTGGCTACCCTTGCATTTAGGGCTGTCATTTATCAGACCCATATGACAAGATATATTTTAGCTCTTCTATCTCAGGCCTCTCGGGTTATTTCTGGCCTTCCTCACTCCAAGGGGAAGACTTCTGCTCTCTCCTTGTTAAGGACTTATTCTCAGGTGACTCGCCATTCTGTTAAATGCAGTAGATGCTTCTTCTATGGCTGCTGCTTTTGGTTCTGTTCTGAGGAGGTATTCCTGGCTTCGGCTTCAACTTTTGTCTGATGATATAAAGGCTAAGTTGATGGATGCTCCTCTGGATAACAAGCATTTGGTAACGCTGCTACAGAATTGTTAAGTCCCTACAGGAAAAGGGTAAGGGCTTACGAGATCTGAAATATATTTTTGTTTCTCCTGTACCTAAATTCCAAAAGAATTATCCTAATAAGCCAGCCTTTGTTCGTAGGCTGTCTCCTCCTGCTAAGGCTATCCAGACCCGTTTAGCTCAGGAAATCTCTTTTTCCTGATAAACTAGGTGCTGTCTGACTATCCTGTTCTTTTCAGCTACATTCTTCTTTCTCTTTCCCTGTCTCCTCTTGTTTGGTTAAAGATTACTCAATATTCCAGGGTTCTTTCCATCATTTGCCAAGGGTACTACATGGTCTGGAAATCTCTTCCCCCTTTCATGGGCAGTCCTCAACCCCTTCAGGAATAATTAGACTTTTTTCCAAAGTTGCTTTAGGGTCTCTTGACTCAGGAAACTATTCAAGAAGTTCCAGTGTCTCAAAGGGGAAGGGATTTTATTCCAGGATGTTTTTGGTCCCCAGGAAAGAGGGCACTTGGAGACCCACTTTGGATCTCTGTCACCTAAATAGCTTTCTGAAGGTCCCTTCCTTTTGGATGTTGTCCCTTCAGACTTTGTTTCATCTGCTGCTTTCTCAGGCTTTTCTCATTTCTCTGGCCCTCAAGGATGCTTATCTTCATATCCTTATTCATTCCCTTTTCAGGAAGTTTTTACATTTTCCTGTTACTTCCTGGCATTTTCAGTTCTCTGCTTTGTCCTTTGGCCTTTCCACTGCTGCAGGGGTATTCACCAAATTCTTCACTCCCATGATTGCTTTTTTGCAGGCTAAGGCGGTTACAGGTCTTTCCCTACTTAGATGACCTACTTTTTCAGGCCTCCTCTCCAGCAATTCTACTGCAACATCTTCACTTTGCCATTTCTTTCCAGCAAAGCCTGGGGTTCACTATAAATTTCCAAAAGCCCTTTCTGACTCCTTCACAGGGTCATGCGTTTTTGGGTACAGAATCCAGCTGTTCCAGTGCTGGCATCCCAGCCTCCTCCCAAGGCTTTAACTCTCATTGCCTTCTTTTAATCCCTTCTTCTTCTGGCTTCGATCACAGCCATGGAATTTCTGAGAGCTCTGAGTTTCATGGACTCCATTATTTATATGCTCTCTTTAGCCAAACTCCACATGAGAAACCTTCAGTGGTTTCTAAAGTCAGTTTGGCTTCAGCACTGACATCCTCTAGATTTCAGTCCCTCTTCTTCCATGCCTCAAGCTGGAATTTCAGTGGAGTATTTGGCAGTTGTCACTCAGTCCAGGGCTTCCTTTTCAACCTTCACTCCCCTCTCAAGAGCTGTTCATAGATGCTTTAAACATGGGATGGGAGGCTTCCTTCAGCTCTGCAAAAGTGCAGGGCCTCAGGTCACTTCAGCAAAAGAAAGATCACATCAATGTCAAACAAATGAGAGCTCTTCTGTCGCTCTTCAAACATTTTATCTTCTTTTAACTCCAGGGTCGGTCACGGTACTTACAGACAATACCACAGTGATGTGATATGTCAACAAGTGTGTGTGTGTGAGTGTGTGTGGGGGGGGCAAGATCTTTTGTCATTTGCAGATTAGCACTTCAAGTGTGTGAGTTAGCTATCTAGTAACCAGTGATACTTCAGGCAGTTTACATTCCCTCAGGTCAGAACATTGTGGCAGACTCTCTGAGAAGGTCCATATCACAATCCCATGAGTGGATGTTTCGCAGGAATGTGTTTCTGGACATTGTCCACCATTGGGGTACTCCTCAATAAGATCCACTTCCTCTCATTTCAAAAGTCCTTTTCAAGATAAAGGAGGATGCTCCCAAAATGTTGCTGGTGACTCCTTTTTGGCCCAGACAGCATTGTTCCATCGTCTTCTGCACTTAGCCAAGGGCATTCATCACAAGTTACCTCACAGGGTTAGCCTACCTATACAAGGCAAGGACTCTCTTAACTATCCCCACCCTTCTACTCTTCAACTGACACTGTGGGTGATAGGATTTTCATCCCATATAGACACTTTATTTTTCCTGAGGACATGCTTAGGGTCCTGCAGGAGGCCAGGAAACCCACTACTAGGAAATCATACTTATCCAAATGGAAGAGGTTTTCTGTTGGTCATTCTCATAACCTTGATCCACTTGCTCTGGATGTTCCTTTGGTTCTCTCTTATCTGTGTGAACTGATGAATGCTGGTTTGGCGTATTCTTCGATTAAGGCTCACTTGTCAGCTATTTCTGCTTGTCTGCCTTTAGCACCCCCTTTAGCCTCTAGATTTGAGGCTAAACAGTTTCTTAAAGGTGTCCTTCATATTAGACCTCCCGGGAACCCTGTCCCTCCTTCCTTGACCTTAATTTTATTTTGAAGAAATTGAGCCAGGCATCTTTTGAGCCTTTGTCTTCAGATTTCTTGCAGCATTGTTCTTGGAAGGCTATTCTTCTGTTGGCCCTTACTTCTGCCAGACGGGTATCTGAGCTTCAAGCCATTATGGCTGTTCCTCCCTTTTTAGTTTTCTATAAGGACAGGGTGTCCCTTTGTACTAATCCTTCTTTTATGCCTAAAGTGGTGAATGAGTTGTCTCTTAATCAGTCTATTAATTTGCCCACTTTTTTTCCCTTCTCCACAAACTGCTAGTGAGAAGGCTTTGCACATTTTGGATGTGCATAAACAGCTCAGATTTTACTTGGATAACACCAAAGCTTTTCAAAAATCTGATCAGCTTTTTGTTTCCTTTCATCCTAGATCTTTAGGATTGGCTGTTTCCAAGCAAACTATTTCTTCTTGGATATCTAAAGCCATTTATTATTATTCTTTTCATGGCAAGAGCCTTCCCTCCTTTGCCAAGGCTCATTCTACTAGGGCTGTGGCTTCTTCTGATGCTTTTTTTCAAGGGTTTAGGTATTAACTGTATTCTTGAGGTGGCTACCTGGACTTCTGTGCATACTTTTACCAAGCACTATAAATTGGAAGTGATATCCAGGGCTAGAGCTGGTTTTGCTAGGGACATTCTTCCTGGGTTCCTAGAGGGCTCTGCTTGTCCTTCCTCCTCCCTCTCTTATTTCTGGGCTTTTGCACTCTCCGTGTTTTAAGGAATACTGCAGTAGTGAAATGGAAGGACACAGTGCAGTTGTGTAAAATTTTACCATAACAGTGGATGTCCTTCTCTTCACTGTTGCAGTATTCACTCCCTCTCTCCTCCCCCTGGTTCTTTTCCCTTTTGGATGTGCTTGTTGCTTCTCTAATCCTTGGACTGGAGTTCCTACTGGGGCTCTCAGGTCTGAGGATTGTACATACGGTTGTCACCTTTAAGCCCTATACTGTACATGGGGAGCTACATGTGAGATAGTGCGTTCCCTTAGCAACCTAAAGGCTTTGGTATACTGGCCAGATGTCATGCCGCCCTTGGCAATGGATCTTTCCATACGGTATACTGCAACAGTGAAGAGAAGGACATCTACCGTTATGGTAAGATTTTACACAACTGTACCCTTTTTGCATCCAGAGCTCTGACTCCTCCCCTACCCAAACGTCTCTGGACACCACCTTAGCTGCTCAGATTTTGTTTACTGCCTGAATCTATCGGATGTGTGAAAGAGCTCTCTTCAACCATATTGTATTCTTTTTGGATTTCCAACTGACTTCCTCCTCCCTACCAAGAGAGTTTTTTTTCTTTTTCTCTGTTAGTGTTCACTTTTTAGTTGTATTTAGATTATAGTGACCTACCACTTAGGTGTTTGGTATCTCTATAACTGTTATATTAGCTTAGTGTTTCTCCTCTGTTTTCTTAGCCTTTTGGCTAATGTCAAGTGAAGTATCTGTTTAAAAAAAAAATATATATATATATATCTACTTCAGTAGATCGAACTACCATAACACTGAAATTTAGAAACCTGAGACAAAAAGACCACAAATGAACATTAACGAAAGTTAACAATGCCGAAACTTTTAAAAATTGAACCACCTAATGTCCATGTCTGGAAGCAATCAGAGGTTTTGAATGGAGGTTGCGCTGATGTTAGAACAGCTTCTTCATTTAATCATATCATGTAAGACAAACATTTTCCATTTTTAATGATTGTGAATAGAGATTGCTATACAGTGAGGATCAGGAAATTTACCCTATTCCACACTGTAGTGTGATCTTGGATTTGGTGTATATAATTACAGGGCTCAACCATCAGAACTTTAATAAGGTGCAGAAGTACACAACAGCAAAGCTTTTGAGTAAAACCAAACTCTTTTTCAATGCTAGTACAACCAACATTCTGCACTGAAGATATTTATATCATTATTAAGTGCCAGCAATTCTTATTAATCAATTAAATAATAAACTACATAAATAAACAACATTGTCTAAAACAAAATATTACAAGCATTGTCAATACATAAAATGTTATATAAAATCTCTCTTATACTTTAAAACAGGTTTAATACTAGTTTTTAAATTTAGACCAGGGGGCTTATCTGCCCTAAAATAATTAACCCACTTATATTCCGCACATTCAGTCTTAACAGTTATATCACCTCCTCTTAAATTAGTGTGAATTTCTTGTATAACCCTAAACTTGAAGGTAGGATCATTGCCTCTGGTCATAATATGTTTATACAGTGCATTACTATCTACTTTCCTTCTAATTTCAGATAGATGTGACTGTATTCTTTCTTTCAATTTCTGATTTGTTTTTCCAATATAAAAATTCACATTTTGTACAATTTGCCAAATATACTATATTATCAGTAGAGCATGTAGCAGAAATAGTAAACATAAAGGGATGTTTAGTAAGAGGATGTACAAAAACAGTTTCTACATTAATACTACTACAAACTGAACTATTGTGACATAGAACAGTGGCCTTAGTATTAAATTGAGGGCCACTGGAATAGTCAAACGTTAAATCTTTGTAACATAATCGTGCTTTCAAGTTCTTCTCCTTACTAAAAGTAAAAGTGGATCTATTGCCTATAAGTTCTGTAATTTCTGGGTCTGTATTTTACACTTGGGCTCATTCAGAGGCTATGGAGTGTTTATTTTAATGTTTTGGTATATATGCAAGGGGTGTGGGGTGGAGGGGGGCTTGCCCCCCTGCAAAAATATTGAAAAAAGTATACATTTTTTAAGTGATGCGTTTAAATGTAGAGGCTCTCTTTCTGATTTCAGCTTGATCTGAGTGTTTCCAGACATGGGCATTAGGTGTTTCAATTTTTAAAAGTTTTGGTTAACTTTTCATTTCATTTATTTCTTTACAAATGGTGATGCCTTGTGTGGCAGCAGCTACTGTGGTACTCGGTTTGCATTTTGTATTTTTATGTATTTTTTGCTGACTTACCGTCCATTTGGGAGTCCGTTTGTTGATCGGATTTGTGGTTGTCTGTAGCGGTGGTGTCTTTTTGGGCTTAGGCTGTGGCTTTGCTGAGTGTGGTTGTTTTGGATAGTTGGGATGACCAGGGCCATTCAGGGCCTATAAAAGTTGCACCGTAGGTGGAAGGTTGAAACCCAGCTTGGTCTGCTAATTTGGATGTCAGAGGGATCTGTCTGGGACTTGAGATGATGCAGTTGTTGAAGATGAAGCTGGAGAAGGTTTGGATGGTGGTGTTGGTCAGGATTGCTATGGTTGCTTGGTTGCTTTATTGCGTTAGTCACTGGGATTGTTTGGGCCTTCAAATGGTGGCAGTTAAATTTGGGTTCTGTTCAATCAGAGACCAGTCTGGGACTTGGGACATTAATGTTGCTGAATTAGAGATAGCAACAGTGTGGATGGCGAGAATTGTTGTCGTCTCTGGGATGGGTTGAGCATGTTTAATGCAGATGTGATGACTTCGGATGGCTCGGACTCTGTTGCTGTTGTTATTGTTGTGTTGTTGTTTATGTGTACTTGTTTATGTGTTTGCACATGAGGTCAGAGAAATGCTATTTCATTCAGCTGTGCACTGTTGCTGTATTGTCTGAATGACAAAGTTTGACTTTTGTTGATGCAGATTTGCATTCTTTCCATCTCAGGTTCCTATATTTCTGTGTTATAGTATTTTGAATCAACTGAAGTAGATATTATATTCCACTTAATGTAGTTAGCTGTGTGTGAATCTGCATGTGTGTGCATTTATAACAGGTTATTCTTTTTTAGAATCATTTGCTTTTTCACGGACCTTAGGATGTCTGAATCTTCTGGATTTAAGAAATGTTCGGAACATGAACATAAGTTGCCACTCCAGGTTCCAGGCTCTGTAAGTTTGTGTATTGCTTGGGTGCAGCCCATTTAGATATAGTTTTCCAGTCTTGTGCTGCCTTCAGATTAGGAGGACAAATATGTGCTGAAGAGGCTTCTTCCCACACGGACAGAGGTGACACGCTTAACTTCTTGTTTCCCTTTCAAGAGTCTAGACAAAACTGAAACTAAAGAAAAGATCCAAGAGGAAGAAAAGGACAAGGAATAAGACAAAGGAAAGGAAAAAAAGGAGGAGAAGATTTAAGTGTGGGAAAGACAGAAACATCTCCATCAAAAATGTCTAAAAAGCGCTCTATGCAGCCGACACCTTCACTTAGGCTTCGCCTGAAATGTGCTTGCAGATCAGAACTGACGGCTCCTCAGCTCTGATCTCCATTGACAAGATCACATTACTCTCCAGAACCAGTGAGTCTCTGACTGCACTCCCATATTTTTAATGAGAAGGGAAGCCAGGCCACGATCGGTGGCTTCTTCTACTCGATCATCACGAAGTCTCTCAGAGCAAGATGTCAGCAGGAGGATGACTAAATTTCTGAGCATGTAAATTCAGCTTGAGGTTAACCCAGTACTGTGCTCTGGGAGGATACTGAGTACTGGCCATCGTATCCCTTCACTCATTAATCCCATGCAGTCTGCTGTTTGGATCCGGTGTTATTGGATCTTACTGGACCTGGAGCATCTTTGTCAACAACAGAGTTCTTAGCCACTTTGACGCCAACTGTTTCCCTGTCACTTTCAACACTGATGCTATTGGATTTAGAGGAGACTTAGAGCCAAAGCATCGGCAATGCGTTCCGGGAGGTGGAGTTGACACACCTGTTCTTGGAGCCATCTCTCCCTTTTAGGTTTTGGCCCTAGATGGCTCAGATCCAAGATTGGCTTCAGGACTGGGAGCTGTTGGTGCTGAGGGTTTCCTTTCATTTTCAGATTGGAAGGGATGTTTTGTATCTCTTACTGCTTTGGCCTTTCAGACCTTCAAGCATAAGGCATGCACATAAATATAGACATACCCTGAACACAAAAATACACACAATTTCTAAACCAGCAGTCTGCATTTAAGCACTTTAACTTTCTTTCCTGTCTTATATTTACTAACTAACCACAGTGATCTCAACTTACACCATCCACCTCACTCAGCTATCTACTCCTACACCTCCTGTATTCATACTCCAGTGTTCTAGCTCCTGTTTTTGTGACATATTTCTCAAGAAAGTTACATACCATGCTTCTCTTAAATATTACTGCATCCTTACTCTTCCTGTTTTATCACCTTACATGTTACCATGCAACACTCAATCTTGTATACATTTCTCCCACTGTGTGCTTCACCTCTAACCATTCAGATCACCACACTTCACCGCTAATCATTTCCAGTATATAGAAAGACTCATCCAATCTGTGCTTCAAATTCAAATTACTAAACCCTCACACCTACCATACCAAAATAAAGCTAGCTACTAAATTTAAACCAAAACAAACTTATCAAACAATATCCATCTCTATCTCTCTCACGCTCTTGTCATCCCAACCAAACTCTCTTTCCATCCTGGCTCCGCAGTAGCCTCCAAAACTCATCATGAGCCAACCCCCACCCTCCTACTCAGCCTACCTATCTCATTCCAAAACAGGGACCACACTGGCATCATCAAAACCATCAAAGCCCAACCCACATATTGCAAACTCATCCAAGCATCTTAAGATCATTTCCTTAAATACTCAAAGTATATATAATAAAATTTCAGAACTCCATGCTGGGATCTCTCGCAATACACCAGATATTCTTGCTATAATGGAAACACGGCTAAAAGCCCATATACTTGACTGTGAAATATCATTCCCTGGTTATAATTTCATCAGGGCTGATAGAACTCAAAAAAGTTGGTGGAGTAGCTTTTCTATACCCTTACTGTCTTGAAATCCTACCCTACAATAAACCTATTCCCAAATGCACAAAGCTGAGCTCCTCATCTCCCATCTTAAACTATATAACCATAAGCAACCATTATTATAGCATACCTCTCAACCGTACTGAATTCCACGCTATTTACTGGTTTTGAGGGCAAGATAATGGGATGCCACGAATTACCTTGTGGCCCATTTAATTCCCAATTTTTTTGGTAATTTCTTTTTTTTTTTTATATACAACTTGAAATTTATGGCTGACATCACCACACATCGCCAGCCTACAGGGGTGTGTGTGTTGATACCAGCTTCATGTGACAAACTGCCTGTTGGACTGGATTTTTTAACTGTTTTAGGGATTGTTACTCTACGTTTGTAAGGGTTGCTTTCGGGAGATTGACGTTCTAAGTAAGAGCCAGACAGTTTATTTTCAAATTGTGTGTGTAAAAGTCCATATTCAGTATTTCAGTTTCAATTGCTGCTGCTCTGTCCAAGTCCATAGCTCTGTAGTAGAGAATTGATTGCTTTGCTGCTCTGTGTAAGTCCATAGCAGATTTAGTATAAGTGGTTGTATTCAGTACAGAATAATTGCTGCTGCTGCTCTAAGTAATCTTTATGTTATGTTTTTGCTCGCACGAGCAATGTTTTCAGTCGCTAAGTCCTTATTGTGTGTGGTCCATATTCAAGGAGTCACAGTACAGAACGATTGCTGCTGATCTCCTATTTATTTTTATAAAGCTCTTATTTTTGTGTGTGTAATATGGAGAAATTGCTACTGCTGTAAGTAATCTTTATGTTAAGAGAGTTGCTAAGTCTGTATTGTGTGTGGTCCATATTCAAGGAGTCAGTACAGAATGGAACAATTGCTGCTGCTGTAATTGCAAGTCCAGTTTATTTTCAGTGTGTTTATATATAAAGCTGTTATTTTCAGTCCGTTTAATTTTCAAAGTGTGCTATATAAAACTGTTATTTTCAGTATGGAACAATTGCTGCTGCAAGCAGTTTATTTTCAAAGTGTGTTTATAAAGCTCTTATTTTCAGTACGGAATGATTGTGTAATTGCTTATAAAGCTCTTATTTTTGCATTGATGTGTGTGTGTGTGTGTGTGTGTGTGTGATATGGAACAATTGCTGCTGCTTACTGTGTGTGTGTAATATGCAACAATTGCTGCTCTGTGTAATTGCTTATAAAGCTCTTTCCTGCTGCTCTAAGTATTCTTTATGTTTAAGAGAGTTGCTAAGTCCGAATCCAAGGAGTCAGTACAGAACAGTGCTGCTGTGTGTGTACTATGAAACAGTTGTTGCTGCTCTGTGTAATTGCTTATAAAGCTCTTATTTTTGTATTGCTGTGTGTGTAATACACAACAATTGCTGCTGCTCTGTGTAATTGCTTATAAAGATTTTTCCTGCTGCTGCTCTAAGTAATCTTTATGTTTAAGAGAGTTGCTCAGTCCATATTTAAGGAATCAGTACAGAACGACACAAGTCCGGTTTATTTTCAAAGTGTGTTTATAAAGCTCTTATTGCAATACGTTGTTTATATAGCTTATGTGTGTGTGTGTGTGTTTATTCAAAGTGTGTTTATAAAGCTCTTATTGCAGTATATTGTTTATGTAGCTCATGTGTGTACATTGTTTATATAGCTTGTGTGTGTGTTTATTCAAAGGTACAGTGTTTATATTTATTCAAAGCTCTTGAGTACATTGTTTATAAAACTCTTATTGCAGTACATTGTTTAGTGTGTGTTTGTGTGTGTGTTGGTAAAGCTCTTGAGTACATTATTTCCACCACACAGGAAAAAAAGCCAGTGAAACTCAAAAGCCGATTTAATAAAATAAAATACAAAACACACCAAGTAACTGCTCTAGTGCCTCGGCTCCAACAAGCCTTTCACAGAGTATGATTCGCTAAAAACACAGCTTCTTTAAATAATCAACTCACTAAACCATCAATTAACATTTTTTAAAAATTCTTTAAAGATGCATCACTACAAAAACATTTCCAATTGCATTCTTGATTCAGTCCAACTGGACTCAAAGTGTTAAACTTTAAAATAAACACTGATTCCTTCTTTCTCAGCTGTTTTTTTGCATCTGTTGTTCTAAAATTATACTTTAAAACTTGCTCCAACACTGTTGCCTGTAGCCCTCCGGGGTCCCGTCCATGTTTTTCTAGACAATGCATAGCAACAGGGCAGTAATCACAACCTTTCTTAATATCGCGTATATGCTCCTTCAATCTATTTGCTAGACTTCTTTTGCTCTCTCCAATGTAATATTTATTACATGAACATCTTAGACAGTATATATATTTCTTCACTTGCACAGTTATAAATATCTTTTTCTTGATATCTTCTTCCATTGATATATAGGAAGCTATTTCTTATAAATGAACATACACTACATTTCCCATAAAAAGTTCCTTGTTGACTAATTTCTTTGTATTTAACATTATTTGGTAACTTAAATGCACCAGAAAATCTTTAAAATTTCTCCCCCTAGTGTACGAAAATTTTATTTTCTTATTATAAATATATTCAAGACGTTTGTCGTTTCTCAGAATATCCCATCCATATTTAACCCCCTCTGTTAACTTCTCATGTAAAATTGTATATTTTGTCACAAAAATAAATCCTTGTTCAAATCTGTATTTTCCTCCTTTTACTTACACATTTTACATTATAATTCTTTTCTTTTCCAACTTTATTGATCTTATTTATAACATCCTGTATTTTAGTAGGTGTATACCCTCTATTAATAAACATATCTACTATGTTATTCATTTAATCTTCATAATCTTTTTTTGTCAATGCATAGCCTCTTTATTCTAAGAATTTCTCCATGTGGTATTGAATCTATAGTATATGCTGGGTGACTGCTTTCGCCATCTAATATATAGTCTCGTTCCTTGAATTTCCTATGTATTTTAGTTGTAATTGTTCCATCTTCCATTCCTTCTGGTTTCATTTTTCCCTTGTTGGATCCCATCAAACTTAATTCCAAATCTGTTTTTATCTAAATCCCTTAATTATTCGGGGATTTCTTCCTGTCCACCCTTGCATATAAAAATTAAATCATCTATGTATCTATAGTATCTTGCCACATATTTATTGTATAAATTATTATCATAGATATATAGATCCTCGAAAAGTCCCATGAACATATTGGCATACATGGGGGCGAATGCTGCCCCCATGGCCGTGCCTTGTAGCTGTTTATATAATTGACCATTAAATTCAAATATATTGTTTTCCAGACAATATTGTATTCGTTTTATTATGAAGTGTGTATTGGGGTTATCTCCTAGAAAATACAGGACTGCTTCCAACCCATATCCATTAAGATACTTTTGTGAATTTGAGGCACACATAAGAAATTAGCCATGGTGCTTCCCTCACTACTGAACTTGTGTAATACATTTTCCTCAGAAAGATAGTGCATCCTAATACCTTTCCTTAATAGCTTCTCATAATTTTGAACAGCTTGCTCATAATATTGTATATTTACCTTTTCATAAACTTTTTCATTATTTAAATGTGCATAGCACATATCAAGATATTGTGTATAATGCTGCATTACTAATTTACCCCCTTTGTCTGCTGGTTTAAAAATGAGATCACTTCTCTTACTCAATTCTTTTAAACTTTCCCATTCTTCCTTTGTTAAATTATAACTAATATTTTTTCATTTACAATGATTCTCATATTCCTTTTCTAATATATAAGTCACAAAAGCAGAGAACTCTTGTAAAGTCTCATTATTTGAAGGAGGAAGGAAGTCACTTTTATATGGTATTTTCTCTGTATTTATATGCATTTGATACTATGTCTGATTCACATGAATAAATACTGCTGTTACTTTCATCCATTTCTACGGACAAATTATTCATGTCATATTCAGTTACCTTATTGTGAAAATAGTGAGCTAAATACAATTTACATATGAACTTAAAACATTTCTGTTTTCATTTCATACAATCTGGGTGTGAAGACTGGGTGAAGATGGGTGAAGGCTGCCAGCCTAGCCAGATAGAATTTTGGAGATAATTCTGTCATCTGTAAATATTAATGTAAACCACAGGCTTGTTCTCAACAATTGTGTTACATGTGGATCTGGAAAAATGTAACAACAGTGCAATCTACTGACCAAGTAAAGCATGTTGTGACCCTTTGATGTTAAAACTCAGAGCCAGTGAGTCTAGAGTGAGGCATCCTGCCTACTGTTTTAAGGCCAGAGTTCATGGCCAGAATTTGCATGGATAAATGCCCTTTATTGCTCTGTTTCTGCCCAGAGGTGAAGAATGTAAATGTAGTTTCTGTTAGCCTGGGAACCCAGGGAAGTGTGAAGAATGATGTAATGTGAACCAGGAATGTGATTTTAAAAACAGAGAGAATCAGAGAGCATTAAGCATTTTTATCTTGACCATCCAACTCACCAGCACTGTCTTGCTCTATGTGTAAGTTTATCTTAGACTTGTGTTTTCTCTTAGAAATAGCTAGAAACTAGAAAGATTTGACTGTTTTTCTGTGATGTCAGAACTGTACAACTGAATTATTTTAAGTATTTAAGTATTTCTCTGTGATCTCTGAACTCTTGACTAGCACTGTGTAGTAATAAGTATTGTCTTGGGTTTTGACTATTTGTTAGTAAATATTTTTACACCCTTTCAACTGTGGCTGTTTTTGTAGAGATAATTTAAGCTCTTTAGAGTACTTGCATGCCTTTGTTAAAATTGTACAAAGCCACTTCAATAACTTTAGCCCTGGGCTATACTACCAATTGAATAATAATATTGCACAGTAATAATTAGACACCCGTTTAAGGGCCATTGAGTTGCTGATAAATATTAGTAGGTGGTGGCAGCTGGTACTAACGTGTAGTCTGGAAAAAGGGGCATAGCTGGAGAACCTGTGCCAGCCTTTCCCAGGAGTGTCTGTGTAGTTGTATAAACTCTTCTCAAAGTGTGTGTGTGTGTGTGTGTGTGTCTGTGTGTGTCAGTCAGCTACTTGGGCAGGGACATGAAGCACTGGTTGGACAGAGAGGGTACTGTAGGTTTTAGCTTGCCCACTAGGCTGAGATCTGGACCCTATAGCTTTGCCAGTGGGGAGTCTTATTGGGGACCTGGAGAGTAAGGGAGCGACCAGCCCCGGACTGACTGTGATCTCTGTGTGCTCTTAAGGGAAATTGCATTTTACTGTGTATATTTATTATCCTTTCCTCCTATATGAGATGCCCCTCACTGGTTTTAGTGGTGAGGATTGAGGCTCCTTGATTGCTGGGCCAGGGCAAAGGCATCACACTGGGTAGTACAGTCAGAGTGACCTTAACCCCTTTATTTAATACTTTGAGTTCAAGGTCAGTTAAATTAACATTTGACAAATTAACCACATAGTTGGAGCTATCAACTCCACAACGTCTTCTTTTCAGTTCCATTTTTCTCGTTTGGTATATCTGGAATCATGTCCATTCCTCCTGTGTTATTCAGGTTCATTCCAGGACCTCTTGCCGACCGCCTTTTGAATTTTGTTCGTTGCGGAAATGTTGATACATATATGTCCCATTTCCTGCCTTCGGCAAGCATGGATATTCTCTCTGGTCATCACTTTCGTATTCTGTTGAAGACGCTGCATATTCCATTGAAGAACGAAAATTAGACCTCCCTGGTGTTTCTGGTTCCTACTGAAACCTAATGCGTTGACGTGTTCGTGGTTGTCTGATGACCTCAAACGCAATGTTGCATTCATAGTCCCTTATATCCCTTGTTAATTTAGTCTTTTTCCTTTTGATCAACTCGTTCTCATGAGAAACTAGTTTTTCATTTGTATTCTTTAAGAATTGTTCAAAAACATTAGCATTAGTGTGCCGTAAGATGTCTTGGCATACTGTTTTAGTTTCTTCCTTAATTTTTGTTCGTTTTACTTGATCTCCCTCCACTAAGATGTTAACTCATTCTATGCTGCACTTGTGTGCAACTACCACCCAACATGAGTGGAACTGCTTTTCTTCTTCTAACGACAAGTCAAAAGGCATGAAGGGTTTTTAATAGAGCGAAGCCCCCTTGGAATTCTGTCTAGTTCTAAATATCTTTGGAGGCTCTGTATATTTAGAAATGTAGAAGTCTCTTTGAATATGAGTTTTTTCCATTCTATCAAACAGTTTTTGTATGCCAACATCCGCAGTCAATTTTATGCTTTTCCCCACCAAAGAAAATGGGTTAAAGTCTGGCAGTTTACTACCTTCCTCCCATTTATGAAAAAGACTTGGGAGTATTCTCCTTACCTGTTGACTGCTCATTCTCCTAGGACTCATTTCTGGTAGATGTATTGCCATTTTCTCCTGTAGAAACAAGGTAGCTGTCCATAGATTTTTGTGAGGACTCTGGTCCAAGGTCTCTCAATAGTCGTGGCAGCAATGTAAATGAGTCACTGGCCATATCGATAAGACTATACCACAGATGCAATGCCAGGTGGTTATTTCCACCACACACAAAAAAAAGCCAGTGAAACTCAAAACACGATTTAATACAATACGAATACAAAACACACCAAGTAACTGCTCTAGATCCTCGGCTCCTACAAGCCTTTCACAGAGTATGATTCACTAAAAACAAAGCTTCTTTAAATAATCAAATCATTAAACCATCAATTAACATCAATTAACATTTTTAAAAAAATTCTTTAAAGATGCATCACTACAAAAAAAAAAACATTTCAATTGCATTCTTGATTCAGTCCAACTGGACTCAGTGTTAAACTTTAAACACTGATTCCTTCTTTCTCAGCTGTTTTTTTACATCTGTTGTTCTAAAATTATCCTTTAAAACTTGCTCCAACACTGTTGCCTGTAGCTCCCCCTTGGTCCCCTCCATGTTTTTACAGAAAATACATAGCAACATATCTATAATCACAACCTTTTTAAATATCACATATGTGCTTCTTCAGTCTAGTTGCTCTTTCCAATGTAGTATTTATTACATGAACATCTTAGACAGTATACTATTCCTTCACTTGCGCAGTTATAAATACCTTTTTCTTGATGTCTTCGTCCATTGATATATGGGAAGCTATTTCTTATAAAGTCTTGAGTACATTGTTTGTAAAGCTCTTATTGCAATACACTGTGTGTGTGAAATTGCCTCAAGTTAAGTAAGTGTGTGTGTGTGTGTGTGTGTGTGTGTGTGTGTGTGTGTGTGTGTGTGTGTGTGTGTGTGTGAAAATGACCCAGTCAAGTGTGTGTGTGTGAAAATGACCCGGTTAAGTGTGTGTGTTAAAATATCCTAAGTTTTGTGTGTATGTTAAAATACCCTAAGTTTTGTGTGTGTGAGAAAATGCCCCAGTTAAGCAAATCTGGTGGTTAATGCTACTCAGGCTCAAACCCAGTACCTTAGGTGCAGGTAGCAAGAACCTGAATTCCCTACACCACTGAAATGTTTGGATCTTTGGTGTATATCCCAAATCAAACGGCCAGCACCAAATGAGGAGAAAATAAACCTTTATTAGTAGACAGACCGGTTTTGGCCCACACAAGCCTTTATCAATGTATAAAGATAGGTTCAAACAAGTCCCTTATAAATCATTGACACACCACACAATATCCAATCGCAGATCATAACTAATTAAAAAATTTATTAGATATGCAACCATTTGAAAAGTATTTTAAAAAATAATAAAATGCATATATTGATAGACCCATCACACAAAAACCAAAATAATGCAGTCAAGACAAAATATATAACCAAAAACAAAAATATTATAAAAATATAATAAAGAATTAATATAAAAGATTACAGATGTTCATTTAAACCCACTGGAAATAATCCCCCAAGTCTAATTATCCAGCCCTTTTATTTCTGGTCAATATCTCATGCCATCTGGCTTTAGTAAGTTTGTGGCCACTTACTTTATCAGTAATAGTGAAACAAAAATAAGCATTGCTGTGCACCTGAGTGTGTCTGCACAGAGCACTGGTAATAACTTTAGTTCTAATGTTGCTGAGGTGTTCGAAAAAACGTAACTTCATAGGTCTAGACATTTGTCCAATATAGAATGCAGAGCAATTACAAACAGCCAAGTAAATAACGCAATCACTACTACAATTGGTCAAAGATTTAATTTCATAAATACGTAGTGTATTCTTACTGCTAAATTCTTTAGTTTTCATTACATACTTGCAAAAACTACAGTGTTCACAAGGGAAACCATCCAAAGTACGTTGAAACCTAGTAATGGGAAGGGGCGCACATTTAAAAAAATTAAAGTGGCCCCCTAAGGTGACACCTTTACGAAAAGAAAAAGCACACCTCTTATCAAGTATTTGTCCAAGATGTTCATCTGCTAATAAAATATCCCACAGTCTCTGTACAAGATTAACCAATCGCTGGGTATTTCTGCCAAAAGTAGTTATGAACCTAATGTGTGTAAATGTGAGTTTAATTTCAAGGGCAGCGAAGTTTTAATGCTAAGTCTATTTTCATTGGGAGACTGTATTGCTTTTTTGAGCAGATGTATATTAATGTTTGTGCTATAAAATGTAAAATAAAAGTTTTAAATCTTCTTTCGGCTGCTCCCATTAGGGGTCGCCACAGCAGATCATCTGTTTTCATTTCTTCCTGTCCTCTGCATCTTGCTGTGTCACACCAACCACCTGCATGTCCTGTCTCACCACATCCATAAACCTTATCTTAGGCCTTCCTATTTTCCTGTTACCTGGCAGCTTCATCCTTAGCATCTTTTTCCCAATATACTCTGCATCCCTTCTTAGCACCTGTCCAAACCAATGTAATCTTGCCTCTCTGTCTTTGTCTCCAAACCTTCCAACCTGGGCTGACCCTCTAATATACTTATTCCTAATCCTGTCCACCCTCATCACACACAGTACAAATCTTAACATCTTTAATTCTGCCATGTCCAGCTCTGACTCCTGCCTTTTTGTCATTGACACTGTCTCCAACCCATATAACATAGCTGGTCTCACTACCTTCTTGTAGACCTTCCCTTTCATTCTTACTGGTTCTTGTGTCACAAATCACTCCTTACACTCTTCTCTACCCACTCCATCCTGCCTGTACTCTCTTCTTCACCTCTCTTCCACACTCACCATTACTCTGAAATGTTGATCCCAAGTATTTAAACTCCTCCACCTTCACCACCTCTACTCCCTGCATCATCACCATTCCTCTATCCTCCCTTTCATTCACACACATATATTCTGTCTTAGTCCTGCTGACCTTCATTCCTCTTCTCTCTAGAGCATATCTCTACCTCTCCAGGGTCTCCTCCACCTGTTCCCTACTCTCAATACAGATCACAATGTCATCTGCAAACATCATAGTCCACGGGGACTCCTGTCTGATCTCATCTCTCAACCTGTCCATCACCATTGCAAATAAGAAAGGGCTCAGAGTTGATCCTTGATGTAATCCCACCTCCACCTTAAACGCATCCGTCACTCCCACTGCAGACCGCACCACTGTCACACTACCCCCGTACATATCCTGTACCACTCTTGCATACTTCTCTGACACTCCCAACTTTCTCATACAATACCATAACTCGTCTCTCCGCACCCTGTCATATGCTTTCTCTAAGTCCACAAAGACACAATGCAACTCCTTCTGACTTTCTCTGTACTTCTCCATCAATACTCTCAAAGCAAACATTGCATCTGTAGTTCTCTTTCTTGGCTTGAAACCATACTGCTGATCACTAATCATCACCTCCCTTCTTAACCTAGCTTCCACTATTTTTCCCATAACTTTATGCTGTGACTGATCAGTTTAATCCCTCTGTAGTTACTATAGCTCTGCACATCACCCTTATTCTTAAAAATTGGTACCAAAACCCTTTTTCTCCATTCCTCAGGCATCCTCTCACTTTCCAAGATTTCATTAAACAATCTAGTTAAAAACTCAACTGCCATTTCGCCTAAACACCTCCATGCTTCCACAGGTATGTCATCTGGACCAACAGCCTTTCCATTCTTTATCCTCTTCATAGCTATCCTTACTAATCCACTGCACTTCATGATTCACTAACCTCACATCATCCAACCTTCTCTCCCTCTCATTCTCTTCATTCATCAGCCCGTCAAGGTACTCTTTCCATCTGCTCAACACACTCTCCTCGCTTGTGAGTACATTTCCCTCATTATACTTTATCACCCTTACCTGCTGCACATCTTTTAAAGGAAATCCAAATAATCATTGAAGAAGTAAAACATTAGGCACATTAGCGTTTATGGTAAATGGGGCAAAATAGCCAATTAATGGGACATTGGAATGACTGCAGGGGGGAGGGCTGTGTATGGGGGACCCCATTCAACCATGCTTTTGTGAGGATTGAAGGATGGCAAACTCAGACAGCCCCGGGCGGCACAAACTCTAGCTACATCACTGATCAGTAGGCCATGGAGAATGACTTTTGGAGATCTTAGCAAACTATAATATTCTTTTGCTAAGATTAGAATATTACCTGCCATTAAATGCTGAACTTTTACCACAAAACCCACATACTGCATGTCACCAAAAACAAAATCCTAAGGTTCATCTTCTCCCTTCTCAGTGATCATCATTGCTACACATTAAAAAAAATGGTTGCCATTTACTACAGTGTCTGGAGGCTATATTTTGGTTGTCTGTTCTTCATTTTGCGTTTGAAAGTTGTTGGCTCACAATTCCATTGGAGTGGGTGGGGTTACATAACTATGTATGCAAATTTTATGGTAATCAGCATACAGATTTGTACCAATTTTTCATAGGCCTTTGTCCAGATTTTCCATGTTTCCAGGTTAAGAGGTTTGTGTTATAGTACTCCATATTCCCCAAGTAATATTGCTACAACCCTGAAAAACATCCTAAACTGGATCTCACATACAATTTCTCATGAAAAGATAACCCTAGGTGACGTTAGCATCCATCAGCTAACATAAACCTATTTGAATTTACTCAACTCATTTCCTCCCCCACATGTTATAATTATCCCAAAAATGGTGTTTCAATTCTCTACTGGATATTGGTTTCCAGTAAGTATATGCCAGTGGCACCCTCTGTGATTTCTGTAGTGATCATTTGCCTGTATATGCAAACAGGCTCGGTACCTTTCATGTCAAACAACACTTAACTTAGAACTTCCCATAAACTCTTTAATTTTAACTCTGATACATTTACCAGAATTCTAAACTCCTTTTACTGGTCTATCCTGAAAAAAATATTCCACTCAACGAAGCTGAACACAAATTTAACTCACTTTTCCTGAAAACCTGGAACAGTAAAAGTCAAAGAAAACATTATCTTTCAGAACTACACCTCAGTGTAGCTGAACAAAATTGCGATGCTTCATTCCCAATGCAAAAACAGTCGTACAGAGAAAAATAATAACAAAATAACAATAAAAATAAAAGTAGAATAAAATAACAACAGACACACTTTACATATAAATAGAATTGAGTAACAGTGTGTGCATGAGATTATTATAACATAACAACTAAGCAGCATATGGAATGCTCAGCATGAATATTGAACAATGTGATTTCTATTGCACTTCATAGAGTCCTACGGTAAGGTAAAGTGTGAACCAACATTAAATGTATACATCAGTTAGTTATTGCACATGAAAAAGCTTAATACTTATAGTGCAAAAAAGCCTGGATATGTAAGGATCTGTACAGTCAGATAAATAGCATAACTGTGTGGTAGGAGGGGAAGAATGAATTGACAGTCTCCTAGCTTGTTTTTCACAAGAGTTCAGTAGTCTGATAGAGAGAGGAAAGAAACTATTGTTAGGTCTAGAAGTCCTACATTGCATACTTCTGTACCTCATACCTGAGGAGAGGGGGGAGAACATACTGTTTGCAGGATGCAAAGAATCATTGGATATCTTCCTGGCTCTACTGATGTAGCATGATTCATGTAGGTCTTCCAGAGGTGCAAGAGAGGAACCAATGATTTTCTCTGCTGTCGTTACAACTCGCCTAAGAGTCTTACAATCGGAGGTGTTGCAGCCCCCATACTGGACATTGATGTTATTGGTAAGGATGCTTGCGATGGTACCCCTGTAAAAAGTATGGAGGATGGTCTTTGATAGCTTTGCCTTCCTCAGTTTCCTTAGGAAGTGCAAGTGTTGCTGAGCTTTTTTAATCATGTAAGATACATGGACTGACCAGGACAGGTCCACAGTGATATGTAGTTCCAGAGTATTAACGTCTTTGCACAAAGATTTAGCCATGAGTAAGAACTATTTATATGCATACCCAGAACAGACACCAACCTGGCTAACAACAGGAAAAACAATGCTCCTACTTAAGAGTAAACCTGCAAGCTGTCCTAAAAATTATAGACTAATAACTTGCCTTCCGATGACTTACAAACTATACATGGGAATTGATGCCGACAGTGTTTATAGTCATTTAGAAGAAAACTCAATTATGGCAGTAGAGCAAAAGGGCAATAAAAGAAAGTCATATGGAACAAAGGATTTGTTGTTAAATAAAGTCATAGTGGAGAACTGTAAAAAAGGGAGGAATCTAAGTATGGCATGGAATGATTACAAAATAGCTTTTGATAGTATCCCTCATTTATGGATAAAAGAGTGCTTAAAAATGTATAGGATACACACCACACTGATCGACTATATTACAATGACCATGAAACAGTGGCAGACCACTTTACAATTAAGCTGTGATAAAGGACAAATTGTAATCCCAGGGATAAAACGTCAAAGGGAGATATTCCAGGGTGACTGTCACCGTTACTATTCTGCCTTGCTTTTAATCCATTAAGCTGTTTACTCAACAGCTTAGGGCATGGCTATAATCTGGCTCCTAGAAAACAACAAAGTGTAAAGACTTCTCACCTTCTCTTTGTCACTGATTTAAAACTGTATAGCTCATCAGATGAGGAACTGAAAGCACAACTGCAAGTTGTCAAAACTTTTTCAGATAATATAAGAATGTCATTTGGTCTTGATAAATGTGCAAAAGCCAGGAAAACATCAGTTTGGGACAAGACTGTGATCTAAAAGAACTTGAACAAGAAGGAGTGTATAAATATTTGGGAAATGATGAAGGATCAACAATAAAATTTGAACAAATGCGAATAAAACTTAGTAAGGAATACTTCAGAATACTTAAATTAATCCTGAAAACAGCATTGACATCTAGGAACAAAATCCAAGCTATAAACCAGTTTGCTCTTCCTGTCCTAACTTACAGTTTTGGAGTGATTGACTGGCCCCAAAACATGTTGGATAAATTAGATAGGAAAAGAAGAAGGATGCTTCATGCTCACCAAATAATTTATAAAAATCAGTGCATACCAAGATTATAAATTCCGTGTTCTGAAGGAGGGATGGGTCTCCTTGAAATTGATTATATGTATAGATCTGTAATCATGGGACTCCACACATATCTGCTGACCTCACAAGACCTAAACCTAGTGAAAGTTTTGAAACATGAGGAGAATAAATCTAAGATGACTTCTCTGCTTAATCTAGCAGAAGCTTCAATTCAATTAGGAATGGAAATCAAACCAGAATTAGGTAAAAATCAGGCAGCAACTGAATGTGCCAAAAAACAAAAGAAAGAATATAAGGTGAACTTCTGGAAGAACCTCGTGTTGATTAGGAATGGACACAGGAATGGTTAAGGAGAGGCAAATTCAGACAAAGAGATGAAAGGATAATATTGCCAGCCCAAGATAGTGGGCTGCGTACACATTGGTTTATAAAGTCCATTGAACATGTAGGAGAAACAGGCAAATGTAGATTTTGTAAAACTGAATTGGAAACAGTTGCACACCTCGTTGGTGGTTTTGACATACTAATGGCAGAAGGACTGTATACTGGAAGGCATAATAATGTGGCGAGACTGTTGAACTGGGGATTGTGCAAACATGATGGTATTGAAGTGGCCGAAAAACACTGGAAACATGAGTGACAAAGCGTCATAGAAAATGAAGAAGTCTACATCACATGGGATCATCCATTATCAACAGTTCAAAGATAGATGCTATAAAACCAGATATAGTGGTCCAAGAAAAGAAGACAAGAGTAGCATTGATCATTGAAATTGCCACACCCAGTGATTACAGTGTCTTGCATACAGAGACACAAAGTCATAAAATGTCACGATCTGCAGGTAGAAATGAGAGCAATGGGGAAGAAATATACCCAGACAGTTCCAATAGTAGTAGGAGCAATGGATCTTATAAAAAAGAATTTACAGTTGTATTTAGATATGTTACCAGTACATGTAACTCCATACGAGCTGCAGCAGGAATCATTACTGGGCACATTGCGGGTGCTGCGAAGAGCACTTCTGGCTGACATCAAAGATTGAAACAATACTAATTTCATGAACTTTAATCATACTTTGACTTAGGAATGGGGTCCATTGCCATGATGGTATTAGAAACCCAAAAGACTTGGAGAAATTAAAAAAGAGCAAAGACGTGTAAACTATACATGGAAATTGATGCAGACAGAGTTTATAGTCATTTAGAAGAAAACTCAATTATGGCAGTAGAACAAAAGGGTAATAAAAGAAAATCATATGGAACAAAGGAACATTTGTTGTTAAATTAAAGTCATACTGGAGAACTGTAAAAGGGAAGAATCTAAGTATGACATGGATTGACTACAGAAAAGCATTTGATAGTATCCCACATTCATGGATAAAAGAGTGCTTAAAAACGTATAAGATATATGCTACACTGATCAACTACATTACAGTGACCATGAAACAGTGGCAGACCACTTTGCAATTAAGCCGTGATAAAGGACAGATTATTATCCCAGCGATAAAAATTCAAAGGTAGATATTCCAAGGTAACTCTGTCACCGCTGCTCTTCTGCCTGGCCATTAACCCATTAAGCTGTTTACTTAACTTAGGCCATGGCTACAGTTTGGCTTCTAAAAAACAACAAAGTGTGAAGACTTCTCATCTTTTATTTGTCGAATATTTTAAAACTGTATAGTTCATCAGATGAGGAACTGAAAGTACAGCTGCAGGTTGTCAAAACTTTTTCAGATGATATAAGAATGTCATTTGATCTTGATAAGTGTGCAAAAGCAACCTTTAAAGCAGGAAAACTGCAGCACCAGGAAAACATCAGTTTAGGACAACAATGTGATATAAAAGAACTTGAGCAAGAGGGAGTGTATAAATATTTAGGAACTGATGAAGAATCATCAGTAAAACATGAACAGATGCAAGTAAAACTTAGTAAAGAATAGTTTAGAAGACTAAAATTAATTCTGAAAACAGCGCTGACATCTATGAACAAAATCCAAGCTATAGACCAATTTGCTCTTCCTGTCCTAACTTAGTTTTGGAGTGATTGACTGGCCTCAAAACATGTTGGATAGATTAGATAGGAAAACAAGAAGAATACTTATGTTCACCTTATGTTTTATAAAAATCTGTGTATACCAAGATTATATATTCTCAGTTCGAAAGGAGGGATGGGCCTCCATGAAATTGATTACATGTATAGATCTGCAATTGTGGGATTCCACACACATCTGCTGACCTCACAAGACCCAAATGTAGTGAAACTTTTGAAACATGAGGAGAATAAATCTCAGATGAATTCTCTGCTTAATTTAGCAGAAGCATATTGGCATCAGGCAGTAAATGAAGAATGTGCCAAAAAACAAAGGAAAGAATATAAGATGAATGACCAGATGAAAAGGCAAGAAATGTGGAAAAAGCATAAATATAGTTGCAAGTATAGAAAACTTCTGGAAGAACCTCATGTTGATCAAGAACGAGTGCAGGAATGGTTAAGTAGAAGCAAGTTCAAACCAAGAGATGAAAGGTTAATAATGGCAGTCCAAGATAGTGGGCTACGTATATGCTGGTTTACAAAGTCCATTGAACATGTGGGAGAAATGGACAAATGTACGTTTTGTGTAACAGTATTGGAAACAGTGCACACCTCATTGCTGGTTGTGATGTACTAATGGCAGAAGGAGTGTATAATGAAAGGCATAGTAATGTGTCAAGACTGTTGCACTGGGGATTGTTGGTATTGAAGTGGCTGAAAAACACTGGAAACATGAGCCACAAAGCATCATAGAAAATGATAATGTTTATATCACATGAGATCAGCCATTACCAACTAGAATACAGCATCCATGGGACCAGATGACATCCCGGGCTGTGTACTACATGAACTACAAAATGAACTGGCACCTCACCTAAGTGTTGTGTTTAATCATAGCCCCACCTCAGGTTTCGTGCCCACTGAGTGGCGCACAGCTACAGTTATCCCACTCCACAAGGGGGGATCCACCTTGGATCCCAGGAACTATCATCCCATCAGTCTGACGAGCCTGATCTGCAAGGGCATGGAACGCATTATCATGGAACTTATAAACAAAGACATTAGCAACGTTCAAACACTGGACCCCACCCAGTCTGGGTTTGTGAAGGGCCAATCTTGTCTCCTGAACCTGAATGACTTCTTTAAATCAGTCTCCAGAGCTGTGGACGAGGGTAAGGCGGTCCACACAGCCTATCTGGACCTTGCCAAGGCCTTCAACACCATCCCCCACTCTGGAATCATAGATAAACTTACTAAGCTGGGCATCCCTACGTCACTTGATGGGTTGCCAACTGGCTTACTGACAGAACTCAAACTGTAAAAGTAGCCTACTCCAAATCCAGCACCAGACAAGTGACAAGTGGAGTACCTCAGGGTTCAGTCCTGGGACAGCTCTTGTTTGGCATCTACTTCTCTGAAGTACACGCCAACACTGTGGCTAACAAAGTTCGCAGATGACTGCAAACTGGGAGACATTATTGAATCCCCAAATGATGTGGATATTCTACAGAAGGGCCTTACAGAAACAGATGCTTGGTGCCAGAGCCATGGGTTCAAGCTTAATGCCAAGAAATGTATAGATGTTCATCGTGTTTCACAGTTGCAGTTATAACTGTAGGGTACTCCTGCCGGCAGGCAGCCCGAGGTCGGCCAGAATATCAAAGTCTGGGTCCAGCGTCGGCTGTATCAGCTAGTACCCTGACGTCAGAACGCATGGGTATAAAGCTGACAGCCGACGCCATCTTCTCCAGTCTTTCTTGCCGTGCGGTGCAAAACAGTTCGCTAGTTGTTGGTTGGCGTTTTCAAGACAACGTGATGTGATTGTCGTCGGTCCGAAGTTTTCTACTTCTCTTCTCAAAGCTAAGTACCCCATTGGGGAAACCTTTTTCTTGCTCCTCCGATGTCAGAAAAAGTTAATAATTGTGTATCGTGTGGAAAACAAATACCTCATAAAGATTTCCACTCTTACTGTCTACCTTGCTTAGGCCCTGACCATGACGTTTCTTGTTGTCGGTTCTGTGCCAGGTTTAATTCTCGCACTATCAAGCGTAGGTACGATTGGGCCTTGAATTACTTCGGTAGACGATTTAATTATAGAATGTCGTCGGATACTTTACCGACTACCGGATTACAGAAGAAGTGCAAAGACAAGGACAGGCCTCCGAGGTCCAAACAGGATACTTTGCAGCTGGAGCCAGCTTCGGGTTCGGCGGTCGTCAGTGAGGCGCTTTTGCAGCACTTGTCGTCCGCCACTTCAGAACCGATGGCCGACACGGACTCACATGGTGAGCCAACTAGGCCTAGTAATTTGTCTGCTGCAGGACCTTCGGACGTCGCTCCTTCAGATGGGTCCGGAACCGCTGTGCAGGTACCGGCTTCTGAGGGGGTCTTCAGGCCTTCACACATTACTATCTCCACAAAGACAAAAGCTAAGTCAAAGACTCCTGTTAAACCCAGACTTTCTGCTCAAGCTTCTTCGGATTCAGCTCCTAAGACTCAGAAGCAATTACTTCGGATGGCTGAGGATTTATTAACTATGATTAGGGGCTCTCACCCTCCTCCTGAGAAAAGGCCTAGACAGGATATTCCTTATGATTCCTCTGATCAGGCTTCTGTATCTTCTGTTTCTTCCTCTGATCAGGATTACTCCTTTCCTCCTTATGAGGATTCGGATGCAGAGGATTCTGTTCCCTCTGCCTCCCCCCTGAAGATTTCTGTTTTGGGGAAACCTTGCATGAGATGAGGGAGCATTTTCATTGGGAAGGTCAGGATTATTCTGCTTCCAAAAAGAGACTCAGGGAATTCCTCCTTCGTCCTCAGCACAGGCATTTAGCTATTCCTCCTGTACTTGACGTTGTGGATGATGCCTTCTCTGAAGTTAACTTGAATCCTGATTCCATGCCGCCTGCTCCTTCTAAGCCTGATAGATTTTACAGGGTCCCTGATTCTCATCAATTCTTATTCAAGAACCCTTTTGCTGATACTGAAACTATTTCGCAGGGTTCCAAGGCTGCTAAGGCCACCGCCTCAAAGAATCCTATCCCCTCTGAAAAGGATTCTCGTGCCTTGGACAGGTGGGGCAAAAAGGTATATACTTCAGCTACCCTTTCTATTAGAGCCTTAAATTGCCATTTTCACATGTTTAAGTATCAACAGTTTCTTTTATCTGTTTTGAAACAAAGGATTTCTGCCTTTCCTGCATGTGCCGAGGACAAGGAATTACAGGATGTGTTGCATGCTACTGAACAAGTTAGCAAACATAGTTTACATTGTGGTTTTGATGCCTAAGAGGCTTCTTGCAGGGCGGCTGCCTCTGGTACTGTTATCAGGAGACATGCTTGGCTTCGTGAGCAGAATCTACCTGAACAAGTTAAGGCAAAATTGCTAGATGCCCCTGTTCAGCATGATGTCTTATTTGGGTCTAAGGCTGAGGAGGTTATTAAAAAGATGGAAGAAAAAGCCAAGTCTATGCAGACTGTAAAAGATTTCTTGCAAGTCCAGCCTCCTAGATTTTCCAGAAATTGGCCCTCCAAAAATTGGTCTTTTCCCACCTCTGACAGGCCTCAAAGGGGAAGATATAGACGCTCCAGAGGTCGGGCACAGGCTCAGGCCTCTTACAGATCTAGACAGTGGACTGCTTCTTCACCTAGAAGGGGAGAAGACAGATCTCAAACCCAAAGAAAGCAGACTCAATGACTCCCTCTGTTGGGGTTCAGGTCCTCCTTTCCTGGATGCCCCTCTCGGAGGAAAACTTTCTCTTTTTTACCAAAATTGGACTCACATTACCCAGGACAAATTGGTGTTAGACGTGATTTTGAAAGGTTACAGATTCCACTTTCACACTCTGCCAATGCCTTCCGGCTGGCCAGATCTGCCAAAACATCAATGGACAGAGGCCTTAAATCAAGTGGACGCTTTACTAGCATTAAGAGCCATAGAACCTGTTCCACCTCTAGAGGTGGGGAAAGGTTTTTACTCAAGGCTTTTTCTGGTCCCAAGAAAACAAAACTCCTGGAGACCTATTCTGGACCTCTCAATATTAAACACCTTTTTGGAAATTCCAAAATTCAAGATGCTTACACTTCAACAACTTCTTCCAATGCTCTCACAAGATGCTTGGATGGTAACATTGGATTTAAAAGAGGCTTACTTACACGTCCCCATAAGGCAACGTTGCAGATAGTACCTCAGATTCAAGGCAGGCTCGAGACACTTCCAATTCTCTGTATTGCCATTTGGCTTATCTACTGCGCCCAGAGTTTTTACCAAATGCCTGGCTCCAGTAGTAGCTTACTGCAGACTTCAGGGGATTCAGATTTACCCCTATCTGGATGACTGTCTAATTCAGGCAGACAGCAAAGACCTTCTACTTCATCATCTGCATTTTGTTCAACGTCTTCTCCTACTTCTGGGATTCTCAGTGAACACAAAAAAGTCACATTTGATTCCTTCTCAACGAATGATCTTCTTGGGAGCTCTTTTGGACACAAGTTTACAGAAGGCCTTTCTCACTCCAGAAAAACAGTTACAACTGGCTTCTATCTTCAAGACCTTGGCAGCATTAACTCAGCTCACTGCAAGGAAATTCCTGCAGGCTCTGGGCTACATGGCCTCTTGCATCCTGTTGATTCCAAATGCGAGGCTTCACATGAGGAAACTTCAATGGTACCTAAAGAGTGTATGGTCTCAACATTGCCACAGTCTGGATACAATGATTCCACTGATTCCCTGCCTCCAGAAGGAATTCCTTTGGTGGTCTAGGGCGTGTGTTTTGAACGAAGGCAAGCCCTTTCGTCTGCCTCAACCTTCTCAGATCATAACCACGGACGCCTCGGATTATGCATGGGGAGCTCATTTTCTAGACAAATGCCAACAGGGTTCTTGGACAAACAAACACCTTCTATGGCACATCAACTTGAAAGAAATGTTAGCAGTCCAAAATGCTCTTCTAGCATTCCAGACTCTTTTGAAGCCAGGACCTCTGCTAATTCGAACAGACAATACCACAGTCATGTGGTACATAAACAAGCAAGGGGGCTCTCACTCTTACCCCCTTTGCAGACTTGCCATGACCTTATGGGATACAGCCCTAAATTTGAATCTGGATCTTCAGGCACAGTTAATTCCAAGAAAACAAAATCTCTTAGCAGACAGCCTAAGCAGAAACATGTTGGATCCTCACGAATGGATGTTGGACCCCAACTTATTCAGCAAGATAACTGCAGTTTGGGGCTGTCCTCAGATAGATCTGTTTGCATCTCATCTCAACCATCAGTTGCCTCTCTTTTGCACCAGGTCCTTCCACAAGACAGCTTGGAAAGTGGATGCCCTATCATTCAGCTGGAGGAATCTTTCGGGATATGCCTTCCCTCCTCTTCCTCTTCTGCCTCGGGTATTGCTAAAGATAAAGCTAGACAAACCCAGACTGATCATTTTGATAGCTCCGAATTGGCCTCGTCAGTTTTGGTACCCTACTCTACTGCACCTTTCCTTGGTACCTCCTTGGAGTCTTCCTCTGACCCATTCTCTACTGTCCCAGCATCAGGGTCAGGTATTTCACTCTCAAATCAAGACACTCTGTCTGGCAGCTTGGCTCATCAAAGGCAATTGATTCCTTCTTCTCTTCCTAAACAAGTTTTGGATGTTCTTTTGGAAGCTAGGCGTCCTAGTACAAGAAAATCTTATGCTTCTAAATGGAAAAGATTTTGTATTTGGATGCAGGACCGTGGCTCTGATCCTTCAATTCCTGATATCTCATCTATTTTACTTTATCTCTCAGACCTTATGATTAAAGGTCTTTCCTTTTCTTCCATCAAAATTCATGCTTCTGCTATTTCAGCACATTTTCATTGTGATCCTCCCATTTTTTCCCACCAGCTGGTCAGACAATTTCTGAGAGGAGCTAAGAATTTAAGACCTCCTAGATCTCCTCCTGTCCCTCCTTGGGATCTCAACTATGTCTTGGAAAAGCTTACTTTGCCTCCTTTTGAGCCTGCTGCCTCTGCGGACATTAAGTTCTTATCCTGGAAGACAGCTATCTTGTTGGCCTTGACTTCTGCCAAGAAGGGTGTCTGAGTTACAAGCCCTTATGGCCGTGGAACCATACCTCATCTTCCATCAGGACAGAGTTTCCTTGAGGACCAATCCTACTTTTATGCCTAAGGTAGTTTCTAGAGTGGCTCTAAATCAGACTATTCACCTTCCTACCTTTTTTCCAAAACCCCAAAATAAGGGGGAAAGGATTTTGCATTCATTGGACGTACACAGACAACTACGTTTTTTCCTGGACAAAACTAAAAGTTTCAGAAAATCAGATCAATTGCTGATTTCATTTGCTTCCAGTTCTCTAGGTAAAGCTATTTCTAAGCAAACTATTTCCAAATGGATTGCTCATGGAATAAGATATTGTTATTCTCATTATGGAAAGCAGATTCCAGGTACTGTCAGGACTCATTCTACTAGAGCAGCAGCCACTTCAGCAGCCTTTCTCAGAGGAGTTCCTACCAAGGACATTCTGGAGGCTGCCACTTGGAGCTCTGTGCATACTTTTTCCAAGCACTATAACCTCCCTTTGTACTCTAAGTCTAGGGCAGGCTTTGCCTCTGCTGTCCTGCAGGGTCTTCTAGCTGCTCCTTCTTTTTCTTCATAACCTCCTCCCATGTTCTCAGCTTTGGGATTCTACCCTACAGTTATGACTGCAACAGTGAAACACGCTGAACATAGTACAGTTGTGTATACCTACCATAAATGTAGATGTTCGAGTGTCTTCACTGTTGCAGTCGGTGTTTCCCTCCCTCCAGACCCCTCTTGTTTCTATTTACTTTCTGTATTTCCTTTTCCACTTCCTTTCTGGTGTATTTATGTTTCCCTTGGGACACCTTTTGGTTTTATGGGGGCTTCTGACATCAGGGGTAAGAAAGGCTGGAGAAGATGGCGTCGGCTGTCAGCTTTATACCCATGCGTTCTGACGTCAGGGTACTAGCTGATACAGCCGACGCCGGACCCAGACTTTGATATTCTGGCCGACCTCGGGCTGCCTGCCGGCAGGAGTACCCTACAGTTATGACTGCAACAGTGAAGACACTCGAACATCTACATTTATGGTAGGTATACACAACTGTACTTTATCCCCTTTAGGAAAAAAACATGTACCCATGAAATACCACATAGGTGAAAGTACACTAAACACCAAAAGTGTGATGAGAGACTTAGGGACACAGGTGGACAGTGGTCTCACCTTCGATAACCACATCGCCACAACAGTCAGGAAATCCTATGTGGCACAGCTCATCACTAAGGGCTTTTCATCCAGAAAAAAGGATGTCATTGTCCCACTGTACTCATCCATCATTAGACCCATTATAGAGTACAACACCACGTTTGGTATGTACCAAACAAGACATCTGCAACAGCTGGAGAGGCCACAGAAATACCTCACTAAAAGAATCACATGCCTAAAGCAGATGCCCTGTGCTGACCGTCTAAAAAAAACTCCAGATATACTCTGTGGCATATCGTCTACTCAGAGGCGATCTCTGCTTAACATACAAGGCCATGTCAAACTGTGAGCTGTTGGACATGCTCCACTTAAAGAAATCCAAATCCCTCAAAGCCATATGCTCCAAGGACCTAAACCTTGTCATCACAATGAACAAAACATGTTGGAGGGATATGTTCCTGACCCAGAAACTCCCCATACTCTGGAATAGACTGCCCATGTATGTCAAGCAGAACGCCTCCTTGGCCATCTTCAAAAGGAACCTTGACAATTGTATGGGAGATAGGAAATTCAGCCCTGGGATCATGTCAGTCGTCCTGCTAGACAGGGGTCAAAGGAAGTAAATAGTGTGGGAAGAAATATCCGGGGAATTATTTGGCTAGGCTTGTATAGGCCTTAGGGCCAGTAGCGTAGTACCAACCTATGAAAGATAGATGCTTGAAAACCGGATATAGTAGTCCAAGAAAAGAAGACAAAAGTAGCATTGATCATTGAAACTGCCACACCCAGTGACTACAGTGTTTTATGCACAGAGAGACACAAAGTCATAAAATATCAGGATCTGCAGGTAGTAATGAGAGCATGTGGAAGAAAGATACCTAGACAGTTTTAATAGTAGTTCTTGCAATGGGTCTTATAAAAAAAGAATTTACAATTGTATTTGGATATGTTACCAATCCATGTAACCCCATATGAATTGCAGGAGGAGTCCTTACTGGGCATATTGTGAGTGCTGCGAAGAGCACTTTTGGCTGACATCAAAGTCTGAAACAATACTAATTTCATGAACTTTAATCGTACTTTGACTTCGGAATGGGGTCCATTCCCATCATAGTATTAGAAACCCAAAAGATTTTGAGAAATAAAAAAGAGCAACCTCATCTGATATAACCAGTTACAGACCTATTGCCATATTATCCCAGATGTCAAAAAATGATGAAGTCCATTCACAAGCAACTTCTTCATCATGTTCTTCAGGCAAAGATGTTCATCATGTTACACTGCTGCAGTCATTACACTTGGGGTTATCCTGCCATTAGGCGGTTCACCAGTCAGCCTGAGCTCCAAAGTCTTGGTCCGGCGTCGGTTGCTGTCACCTCCTCCCTGACGTCAGTGTGACAGGGGTATATAAGATGCAGCCGACGCCATTTTCTTCTGTCTTTCTTGCCGCGTGGTGCCCAAAGAAGAAGCAGTTCGCAAGTGCCGGTCGGCCGACTCCTGAGATTTTCATTCCGAATCCAGAACCGAAGTCTTCTACAAAGCTAAGTACCCCGTTGGGAAACTTTTTCTTGCCTCAGACCAATGTCAGTAAAAGTTAATAACTGTATTTCTTGTGGGAAGCAAATACCTCATAAGGATTTCCACTCCTATTGTATTCCATGCCTAGGCCCAGACCATGACATCACCGGTTGTCGGTTTAGTGCTAGGTTTAACAAGCATACTATTAAACGTCGGTTTGATTTTGCCGGACATTATTTTGGCAGAAAATTCAATTACACCTTGCCGTCGGAACTTCCGACAACCGGAATGCATAAAAAGCTGAAAGACAAGGATAGGCATCCGAGGCCCAAAACTGACGACGAGACCTCTTCTAGGCCGGTTGCCAGTTTTCCGGTTTTCAGCGAGGCACCTACGCAGCCCCTGACGACCGCTTCCACAGAACTACAGACCGCCTCCGACTCCCATGTGGAGCTGGCTGGGCCTTCGGACACTCTAGGTTTTCAGCCTACCGAAACTAATCCTTCAGAGGGAACCGAAGTAGCTGAGCAATCCACAGCTTCAGAGGGTGTTTTCAGACCTACCCAGTTAACCATTAAATCCTCTGCCAAGTCTAAGTCCCCCTTAAAAACAAAGAAGCAGATACAGCATTCTCCAGGACAGGCTTCCATGCCTAAGAAACAAATACTCAAAATGGCCAAAGACCTAATCACCCTGATCAGGGGGTCCCATCCCTCTCCTGATAAAAGGCCCAGACAGGATGCAGACTATGAATCTTCCGACCAGGTGTCCATTTCTTCAGATTCATCCTCAGACCTAGGATATTCCCTACCCCCTTATGAGGATTCTGATGCTGAGGAATCAATTCCATTAGCCTCTCCGCCTGAGGACTACTCCTTTGGGGAGACCTTACATACCATGAGGGAGCAATTCCATTGGGAAGGCCAGGATTACTCAGAATCCAAGAAAAGGCTCAGATACTTCCTTTTATTACCTCAACACAGACCCCTTGCTATTCCGCCAGTGTTAGATATTGTGGATGATGTGTACACTGAATCCAGCTTAAACCCTGACTCCGTACCTCCAGCCCCAGTTAAACCTGATAGATATTACAGAGTCCCTGACTCTCACAAATTTCTGTATAAAAGCCCTGTTGCTGACCCTGAAACCATTTCTCAGGGACCCAAAGGGATTAAGGCCTCATCAACAAAACACCCAGTTCCCTCTGACAGAGATTCCAGAGCATTAGACAGATGGGGAAATAAAGTATATGCGTCTGCAACTTTAGCAATGAAAGCCTTAAATTGCCAGTTTCACATGCTAAAATATCAGCAATTTTTGATGTCTCAGTTGAAACAAAAGATGCTTCCATATTCAGATCCTCCTAATTTAAAAGAAATGCAGGATTTATTGCATGCAGCTGAACAAGTGGGAAAACATACTTTGCAATGTGGGTTTGATTCCTTAGAGGCCTCCTGTAGAGCAGCAGTTACAGGCTCTGTCATTAGAAAACATGCTTGGTTAAAAGAACATACGTTACCAGATCATGTTAAGGCAAAATTATTGGATGCACCTTTGCAGCGGGATGTGTTGTTTGGAATTAAGGCAGAGGAGGTATTAAAGAAGATGGAGGATAAGGCAAAATCTATGCAAACGGTGAAGGATTTCTTACAGGTTCAGCCTCCTCGTTTTAGCAGAAATTGGCCAACAAAGAATTGGTCCTTTCCAGTCACAGGCAGACCTCAAAGGGGCAGATACAGATGTCCAAGAGGTAGAGGTCAAGCACAAGGTCCTTACAGGCCTCGACAATGCGGTACACCAGGCCAGAAAGAAGGGGAAGACAGGCTCCAACCAGATAAAAAGCAGCCTCAATGACTTTCCACTACAGCTGACAAACAGCTCTCTCTTGGCAGCCCCCTTAGGAGGAAAACTGGCACTTTTCTATCACAATTGGCATTGCATCACCAAAGACAAATGGGTTCTCAACATTGTATCTCAAGGTTACAGGTTCCACTTTCACACTCTGCCAAGGTTAAAAGGAATGCCAAATCTGCCACCAAATCAATGGGCAGAGGCTCAAAAACAAATTACAGCACTCATGGACATGAGAGCTATTCAAAAGGTACCACCACAGGAGCAAGGACAAGGATTTTACTCAAGACTCTTTCTGGTTCCCAGAAAGGACAAAGCCTGAAGACCCATTCTGGATCTTTCTTCTCTAAACACTTATCTGGATGTTCTGAAATTCAAAATGTTGACACTACAGCAGCTTCTTCCCATGCTGGGCAAGAAAGCTTGGCTTGTGACTTTGGACCTCAAGGAGGCATACCTGCATGTCCCTATCAGACAAAACTGCAGAAGATACCTCAGATTTCTAGCTGGTTCAATGCACTATCAATTCTCTGCACTGCCCTTTGGTTTATCAACTGTGCCCAGGGTCTTCACAAAGTGCCTGGCACCAGTAATTGCATTTTGCAGACAAAAAGGAATTCAAATTTATCCATACCTGGACGACTGTCTGATTCAAGCAGAGAGCAAGGACATTCTTCTAAAGCATCTGGTCTTCGTAAAAAAGTTATTAAGTTGCCTGGGGTACACAGTAAACAAAAATAAATCAAAACTAGTACCCTCACAAGAGATAATATTCCTGGGTCCCAGCTTGAACACAACGGCCCAGATGGCTTATCTCAGCCAGACAAGCAAGGACAACTGACTCAATACTTTCAATTGATGGCAACAAAGACCCAGCTCCCTGCAAGAAAAATTCTGCAGGCCTTGGGCTACATGGCATTTTGCATACTACTAATTCCATATGCCAGACTGCATATGAGGAAACTACAGTGGTACCTACAGAGTGTATGGTCTCAACACTGTCAAAGTTTGGAAACAGTTATACCACTAATTCCTTAACTTCAACAGGAGTTTCGATGGTGGGCTCAAGCTTGTCACCTCAACAAGGGACAGCCTTTTACTCAACCCACAGCCAGGCAAACACTGACAACAGATGCATCGGATTACGCCTGGGGAGCACACATGGCAGGAAAATGTATTCAGGGTGAGTGGCCCGCAGAGCAAAGCATCTTCACATCAATCAAAAAGAGATGCTAGCTGTACAAAATGCACTTATAGCTTTCAAGGACCTGCTGCATCCAGGACAACTACTACTAAAGACAGACAACACCACAGTTATGTGGTACATAAAAAAGCAAGGGGGTACACACTCCTACCCCCTCTGCAGACAAGCCATGACCTTGTGGAACACAGCTCTAGACTACCAAGTTCATCTGCAAGCACAATACCTGCCAGGAGAGAAAAACACACTGGCAGACGACCTAAGGAGAAACATCATGGATCCCCACGAATGGGAATTGAATCCACAAATATTCAGAATGATAACACAAAAATGGTGGAGCCCGGACATAGATCTGTTTGCATCCCCAATGAACTGCCAGCTACAGAAATTCTGCACAAGGAGTTACCATCCACAAGCATGGAAAGTGGATGCCCTCTCATTCAGCTGGAAAAACCTGCAAGTATACGCTTTCCCACCTTTACCTGTCCTTCCAAAGGTACTCATAAAAGCCAGGCAAGAAGAGCCAAAGATGATCCTGATTCCACCAGACTGGCCACGCCAGCACTGGTACCCAGTCTTAAAGAACTTAGCACAAGAACCACCCTGGATTTTGCCTCATATCCCACATTTGCTGACACAGCACAACAATCAGATACTTCACAGCCAGCTAAAGACCTTAAACCTAGCTGCATGGAAAATTCCTTAGTCAAGCAAGCAATGCCTCTCTCCAAAGCTGTTATGGATGTCATTCTGGAGGCCAGAAGGCCTAGCACCAGGAAAGCCTACTCGGATAAATGGAAGAGATTCTGTGCCTGGAACCAGGCGCACAGCTTTGACCCTCTTGTCCCAAACATTCCTCAGATACTACAATATTTAACTGAGATGCTGGACAAGGCCTCTCCTTCTCATCCATCAAGATCCACGCCTCAGCCATTTCTGCTCATTACAACACGGATCCACCAATTTTTTCTAATCCTTTACTCAAACAGTACCTCAGAGGGGCTAAAAACGTAAGACTGCCCCGTAGAGCACCTACTCCAACTTGGGACCTCAACTTTGTTTTGGAAAAATTAACTTTGCCTCCTTTTGAGCCAGCTAACACAGCAGAATTAAAATATATTTCTTGGAAAACTGCTCTGCTACTGGCAATAACATCAGCATGAAGAGTTTCAGAATTACAGGCACTAATGGCAGTGGAACCTTTCCTCATTTTCCATCAGGACAGGGTGTCTTTAAGAACTAACCCTATGTTTATGCCAAAGGTGGTATCAAGTGTGGCTCTAAACCAAACTATTCACTTGCCAACCTTTTATCCAAAACCACAGAACAAAGGAGAGAGACTACTACATTCTTTGGACATTCACAGACAGTTACACTTCTACTTAGACAAAACCAAAGCTTTCAGAAAATCTGAGCAATTATTGGTAGCATATGCTGCAGGAGCTCAGGGAAAAGCCATTTCAAAACAGACTATTTCAAAATGGATAGGACATTGTATACGTTTCTGCTATACTCACCGTGGGAAACCTGTACCTAGCAGCATTAGATCTCACTCCACCAGGGCAACAGCCACTTCAACTGCCTACCTCAGAGGAGTACCTACCAAAGATATTTTGGAAGCAGCAACATGGAGTTCTGTGCATACCTTCACCAAGCATTACCATTTGCCTTTATACTCCAAATCCAGAGCTGGCTTCACCACTGCTGTGCTGCAGGGCCTTATAGCCACCCCTAATGCCTTATAGAACCAGCCACCCTACCTCAGCTTTGGGATTCCACCCAAGTGTAATGACTGCAGCAGTGTAACACGATGAACATAGTACAGTTTTGTACCTACCATAAATGTAGATGTTCGAGTATAAACACTGCTGCAGTCCAGGTTACCCTCCCTCCTTCCCCTACTTTCTAGTACATACCTAGGTATTCCATCCTTTACTACCTATGGGGAGTATTTGCTGGTAACTGAAAATGGTTGTTTGCTTTTCTTTTGTATACTTTACTAGCAATTTAAATTGTCTACCTATTTGGGGGCACCTGACATCTGGGGCAAGAAAAACTGAAGAAAATGGCGTCGGCTGCATCTTATATACCCCTGTCGCACTGACATCAGGGAGGAGGCGACAGCAACCAACGCCGGACCAAGACTTTGGAACTCTGGCCAATTGGGGAACCGCCTGACGGCAGGATAACCCCAAGTGTAATGACTGCAGCAGTGTTTACACTCGAACATCTACATTTATGGTAGGTACAAAACTACTTTCTTGACCCCCACACAGCATAGTTTTAGACCCATCCATAGCACTACTACAACTTTAACTTTCACAGATCCTATTAATAATGGCACACACGAAGACAAACATGTTTCCTCTGTATTCCTTGATCTCTCTAAAGTTTTTGGTCTAGTTTGTCACCAAAAACTCCTCTACTGACTCTCTTTCCTCAAACTATCACAACTCACACAACTATGGTTTAACAACTTTTTAACCGATAGACTAAAGCTAAATTACTTCTCTTTATTCCAAAATCCCATTTCCATGAAAAAAGCAACTTTAACATTTCTTTCTTAAATAATACCATGATTAAAGTTACCCCACGTTTAAAACTACTTGGGATGACAATTGACAACAATCTTAAATTTGATTTACATATCCGCAGCAGCATCAAGAAAACCCAGCAAAAACTAAGCACCCTACAGAGAGTAAAGAAATTCCTTACAGACTTTGCCAAAGTAACTCTACCTACCACTTACCTCTTACCCTCTGTCCTGTAAGGAGCCCCTATCATGACCAACCTACAAGCTTTACTTAGTTCTAAACTTGAACAGTGCTGTAACAAAGTTGCCAGATTCACTTGCAACAAAACTTAATGTGCCCACCACTGTTTAGAACTAAAAACACTTAACTGGTTTGACCTTCCTCACCTATTTTAAATTCAACTAACCTTAACCCATAAAATCAGCCATACCCCATCCACCTGCTTAGCAATTAGACCTGTATTCCAATACTATCTTTCAAATTGTCCCCTTTGGTCAAATAATAAACAAGTGCTTATCTACTAACTACAGAAGGCTGCTGGGGTCAGTGTCTTTCCCAAAAGTGTAGCTAGAAGTTGGAATAAAATTCCTGTATCAATAAGATCTATTACAAACCTTCACCTTTTCAAACCATTACTAAAAGACTTCCTCTCTGTCTCCTGGCTTTGTCACTGCTCCTCATCTGGGTCATAGCTCTCTTAATAGCCTTCATCACCTTTCTTATGCCTCTCTTTATCTCACTTTATTGTACTTCTTATACTATTATACTTGCTTCTGATTAGCGATTAGCACAACCAAATTACTATTCCACCACTACTTCTCTATTAACACTCGGAATGCTTATCTCCTCTAATACCTCACTCTGTTATATTTCTTAAAGTACTTCCACCTATATTGTACACCACTCTTCTCTCTGTAAAGTTTCAATGCATGTTTTGTAAATTTAATATTTTGGAATATCAATACAATTTTTTATACAGATTATGTTATATATTCACTGAAACTACATTATAAAAAAATTTATTATAAATATTAATTGCATTAAATATATTACCCGGGGGCTTTTCTCCCCAGGCCTCCACTGAAAAAGGACACCTGTGCCCAGTCAGACTTTCCCTGTAAACAAATGTCAATCAATAAATGAATAAAATATAAGAAGCTGTTCCTCTATAATTCCATGCATCCTTCCATCCATCCATGCATCCAAAATCATTTTTTCCATTTTTGCATATAAGGTCGGGTGTCACTTCAACCATGATAAACATCTAAAGCAAAGGCTTATACTGCTGGGTGGCTAGTCCTACTGTGGTAGTTCTTCCATGCCACACACACATGCAGTCTCTCACACTTTTGGCCAATTTAGAGTGTCCAATCCACTTACTGCATGTCTTTGGAATGTGTTGCTCTTCTGTAATTATATACTGAAAAAATTATACATAGATTAAGTAAAACTATCATTACTCTGTATCTAGTGAGTCTTGGGACTATTGCATAACTGAAAAGAAAAAAAAAAAGACCTGGACTTTTAACCATGACAGTATTGGACTCCCTTGAGGTATCTGTTCCTCGTCCTAGCTTTAGTTTCTGTGATTGCTACAAAGACTACAGTCTTGAATCCTTTGCTGTGTTTATACTATCCTATTGGGACAATACATAATGTATCTGACTGTCTGTTTGCACATTCCTAGGTACGAGTCTTTTACGTTTAGCAAAACTTTTCTGATGTGAGATGGAATGCTGACTTTATCACCTTTAAATAAGAGTTATATGCAGGATAGCGCCTTTCTGAATATACAGTATGTCTTAAATTAGTGATTGAAGCAACTTCGCATCCTCTGGCCATTCTAACATAATGATGATTATAACATAATCAATCTACTTGGATTTCACCAAGAGCAGATGATGCTCCTGTGGGAATTTGGGAGTTACAAGGGAGGAAAGTGAAAGATCTGGAAGGCTTTGTTGTAACAACGATTTAAAAGCAAGGGAAGTACCACCAGCTTGGAAGAAAGCTGTGGTGACTGCATTACCCAAAGAGGATAAAGATCCTTCAGATCCAGCTTCATTTACGCCCATTTCAGTTTATAAAGTGTTTATATGTATACTAGTTAATACCACAGCAAGGATGTTATCAAAGTTAATGTACTGTTTAAACAGATGTCCTAGTTAAAGACTTTAGTAGTAAAATTTCTGAAATATTTCTGCTTTCTGTTTCATAAGTCATTATGCTAAAATGTTTTTTGTTCTAGAGTTACCAAAAATGCAAGTTTCTTAACAGTAATCTTTCTAAACTCATATATATTATCCAAATGCTACCGTGTTTTCCTTTAGCAGTCTGCATTTGCTCTTCTTCTGTTAGATGCATCTTCTTCTGCCACACTTAAAACCTTTGTCATTCCCGTCAAACAGGTCCTATTATTTCTTTATCATAACTCTTTCCATCTACCATGTTTTAAACCTCATTTTATTTTTAAACCCCATTGCATCCTACTCACTAGCTATCATTTCTGTAGTAACTTCTATTTTTCCCTAATAATATCCATTACCTGTTCCTTAAATTCCTCTTTTTAAAGGTAAATATGCAAGTGTCAGTGTTTCTCTTTCACATCATTACTTGGCATATTTATTTTCATTTTTATTAATGCATGCTGATATAGTTATTGGATAGGTCTCAAAGCTTTGAAGTAAATAAGCATGCTCATGTGAAGTATAATTTCTATCCTGTGTTGCCTAGTAATTCTATCTTTGGGAGTAATATGTGAAATCTGACTAAGACCTGCTACTTTATTCACATATTCCATATCAAATATTCTCATATACTTCAGAACTGTACTGTTTTCTCTTTTAGGCCCTCCTATGCATCCTCACTATTGCAAATCAGGTCCCAGTCCTCACCCATAAATAATGCTTCCTGCTGAAAGGTGATTGTTTTTCCAAAACTTCTCCTAGCTGCAAGTGGAACATGAAATACATGCCAGCATAATCCTTCTTCCCTGCTAATAGCCCTTATTACCATAAATCTACTGTCATTGTCTGCTTTCCCTTCCTCTTCTATCACTGTCAGAGCCCATCTTGCAACCAGTTTTATTAATCCCCATTTCTTTTTTTTTTCCCCAGTAAGCTGTTGATTGTCCACCCTGAACTCCTTTCTTTGTGAAATTCATATGCTTATTTCCATCCATATGTGCCTCCTGTAATGTTTCATTTGCACCATGCACTTAATGTAATTCAGTAATCATTGCTTTTGTCTATAGCTATAAGGCCATTCCCATTCCATGCTAATATTAACAAAGTAGACATTCTGACAAAAACCTGTTACTCCCACATTTTGTATATGATGGATGTCCTTCTATTCAAATGCTGCAGTATTCATAACATGGTGGAGTCCACCTCCGGCTGACTCGTTCGTCCGGCCAGTATACCAGAGTCTAAATGCTACTGTAAGGTATGTGCAGTGCCACATATCAGTTCGCGTATGTCGGCGATAAAGATATGTCTGGTATAAAGTGAATGTCAGCATGTACCTTCCTCAGAACCTTTCTGCCGCCTGTCCAATTGCCAGCTCCGGTCATTGCTTGCCAGAGAAGTCCCATTTGTGCTTCAGATAAGTACCTCATTAGGACTTTTTCTGTAGTACTTTCTGTTACTGTATGTTTTTTTGTAGTGAGTACATGTCAGCTAGGAAGGGCAAGTGTCAGTGTGGAAGGCAGATTCCACATAAAGATTCCCATGAGCTTTGCTTGTTTTGTCTAGGCCCAGATCATGATCACAACTCCTGCGCCATCTGTAAGGCCTTTGTTCCTAAAACCGTCCATAGCCATCTAGGTTCCCTTAGGTTATACTTGGAAAATCAACACCTTAAGCGTTTAGCTCGAGATATGGAACCGACATTGGGCCCTTCAAATGAGTCGCTACTCAAGAAGGCCAAGAAGCCTCGGCCTGACCCAACTGCTGCTCCCCCTATTTTGGGTATTCTTCCCAAGTTCAATGAAGGCCCAAAGGCCACTTTGGAGTCTACAGAGCCTCCTTCAATGGGTACCACCATGGAAGCCGTCAAAGAATCTGCAGGCACATCCCAGAGGGATTTACAGGTGTCCGATTTGGGCACCAGGGTGGGGGGGGGGCACAGCTGCTTTCTCTGAAGGCCCACTCTGCATCATTCAGATTGTTGTACATGAAGATGTTCCCACAGACGTTGTGGAATGCCGGCCAATGTCAGCCCGTCAACATTTCAATGCCTGGCTGCCAGGGGTGCCAAAGAAGAAGAAACTTAAAACTAAACAGGTTTCTCTGGTTCTTCAGAGCCGGGCTCCTGATCCAATTCCTGACTGGCAGGACTTTACCTAGGGCCTCTTTACTTCCTTCATGGCCCTCTGCCAGACATCAGCCCCTTCTGTTTCTTCACTGGCCTTCCCTCCTTCTACCCCCTTGAAGAGGCCTTCAGAGGATCTCTCTTCAGAGGAGGAGGATTCATCAAGGGATGAGTCTCTGGATTACTCTACTCAAATTGCCTCCCCTCTAGGATATGCCTGCCCAGAGGAGGAATATAATGGTATGGATTCCCTGGGAAGACCATCTTGAAGATGAAGGACTTTTTTAAGTGAGATTGCTCCCAGGTCTATGAAATACAGAAGAGGTACTATGACCTCCTTCAGATGGACTCCCCTAATCCAGCAGCCATCCCTCTTGTCCTGCCGGTCTTCTTGGATGGCTTCACTGCAGCTTCTAAGTGCCCCAATTCCCAGCCCCCAGCTCCCAAATGCTCAGACAGATTTTACAAGGTGCCTGAGGATGCCAAATTCATTTTTAATGCAGTCTCTGCTTATCCAGCTACTATTTCAATGTCAGCAGATAAAGCTTCAAGGTTTTTGCCTTCCATCTCTCTACTCCCCTCTGATAAGGCATGAAGAGACTGGGGAAAAAAGTGTATACATCTGCAACATTGACGTTCAGGACTATGAATGCAGATGCACATGGCCAAATATTCCCTTGCTCTTCTAGCAGATGCAGTGAAACCCCTAACAGGCTTCCTGGATTCACCCACCAAACCCAGAGTCTCAACCATTCTTAATTCTTTCTCCCAGGTTACCAGGCACTCCATCAAATGCAGCTATGATGCTGTGGAGGCCTCAGCTAGAGCTGCAGCTACGGGGTTGGTCTTGAGAAGGTATTCATGGCTTAGACTACAACCATTGCTTGATGATATCAAAGCTAATCTTATGGATGCCCCTCTGGACAACAAAGCCCTATTTGGCAGTGCAGCTGCAGAGCTTTTTAAAACTTTTCAGGAGAAGGGGAAGGAAATCCAGGATTAAAAACACATTTTTGTCTCTTCGGTTCCCTGCTTCCAGAGAAACTACCCAGTCAGAGCCACCTTTGTTAGGAAGGCAACTAAATCTCTCCAATCCAAAGGTAAGAAGGATTCTAGAAGACAGGTTCCCTCTAAGTCTGCTTCTTCCACACCTTCTCAGAAACAGCCTTTTCAAGCCAATCCTGGTAGGCTGTGACTACCAACCTCGGATCCATACACCCTTTTTTCTCTTCGCCTCTCTCTTCCCCTCCCAGCTTGGAAACAGGTAACCCAAGACTCTTGGGTCCTATCATTAGTCAGAGCTATTTCATGGTATGGGAGAGCCCTCCTTCCTTCATGGACATCCCACAGCCTCCACTAGACCAATTGGAATTCTTCCCACTAGGCCTCTCCTCTCTTCTTTCTCAGGGCACTATCCAGGAGGTACCACCCTCTCAAAGGGGAACAGAATTTTACTGCAGGATGTTTCTGGTTCCAAGAAAGGATGGCCCTTGGAAGCCCATTCTGGACCACTCCCATTTAAATACCTTTCTGACAGTCCCCATCTTTCACATGCTTACTCTACCCACTCTTCTCCCACTTATCCTTCCCCAGGCCTTATAGTGTCATTGGACATAAAAGATGCTTATCTTCACATTCCCATTCACCATCGTTTCAGGAGATTTCTTCACTTTTCTGTTGCTTCCTGTTATTTTCAGTTCTGTGCTTTACCCTTTGGTCTATCTACGGCACTGAGGGTATTCACAAAATGTTTAGCCCCTGTCATAGGCTACTGCAGGCTACAGGGCATACAGATATTCCCATATTTAGACAACCTGCTTCTCCAGGCTCCATCTGCAGAAACCCTTCTGGACAATCTTTCCTGCACAATGTCACTTCTGAAAGGGCTATGATTTACTATCAACCTTCACAAGTCTTCCCTGATCCGTTCCAAAGATCACGTCTTCCTGAGGGGATGGATTCTATCAAGCAGAATGATTGCATGTTTACCCCCAGAAAAGATTATGTTCCTTACCCTCCTATTCCAGGACGTACTTCCTCTTCAATCTCTGACTGCCAGGGAGTTCCTGCGCCTCCTGGGATTCATGGCTTCAACTATTCCAATGCTTCCTTTTGCCAGACTGCATATGAGGAAATTTCAGTGGTTCCTGAGAACAGTTTGGAAACAACACTGTCACCCTCTGTTGTTTCCCTCCTGCCCCGTCTGAAGAAGGAGTTATAGTGGTGGATTCTCCAGGTGTTCAGAACTCCAGGCCTACCCCTTCAACCTGTTCCATCCACTCAGGGTGTGTACACGGATCTGTCAGACACAGGCTGGGATGCAACTCTGGAACCATGGCCGGCCTTAGGCATAGGCGAACTAGGCGGCTGCCTAGGGCGCCGTACAGTCCGGCCTTGTAAAGGACCCATTTTTATGTATTCATGTATTTTATTATTTTGCTATCTTCTCGACGCCCTGACTGAGTGAAGGGCACCAAAACAATAGGGAGAGGGGGAAGGGTGAGCACCCTCCCACTTTTATAGCTTCAGATTGGCAGGGAGGCTTCAACAGTTTTAAGAAAAAAAAACTTCTGCCGTTGTGCACAGAACTTAAATTAGCAGTCCAGTTAAGAGAGGGGTTAAGGTCATGTGTACATGTGTGGCTGACTATTCCGTTTAAAAAAAAAGTAAGTGAATTCCGGTTTCGGTCTGATGTCAGCCACTTCTGGGAGATTCCCATTCATTGTATGTATTTAGAGAGCCCCAATGCGCTATCTCTATTCATCTCACCTTTCACCATCTCCTCATCCACGCTTCTCCTCAAACCACTGTGCTCTCGGGGTGCCTATGCTGTTTTACCAGATAACAAATGGACAGACCATTGCTGAGCGGTGGAAGCAACACTACAGCACGTTCCGACCAAATACTGACATACCAGAAGGACAAGACGAAGCTGTTGACGTCCGAACATGAGAAAACTGAGTTGAACCACAAGTTATTTTCCACTTGTAAGAGTCCTCACAGACAGTACATGTTAATGGTATCAGAATTACCCGAACTTCTGTATGCAGTTCGTTCAGTGAAAAAACGTATACTTTTTGTATTAATACTTTTGCTAAAGTGCATGTTTGTGTTTGTAATTTAAACTGTTCGCTTCTGTATGCAAGAGAAAATGTATGTATGTATTTGTGTGTGTGTGTGTGTGTGTGTGTGAGTGTGTATATTGTATATGCATGTATGTTCTAATTTCACCTGCCTAATTAGATCTTTTACATCACAAATTTCTTTATATTTATTTAAAAAGACAAGTTGATAAAATCTCCCGTAACTGTTGCCTTGAAAGTGGTCCATCAAATATCAAAGGGTAAATCAGCCTCTGCACAGCTGTTATAAAAGTATTCCACCTGTTCTTCACTTTTTGATACCCCTTTTATCACTAAATAAAAACATTTAACTGCCATCTGTTAGTGTTCACAAGATGAATGCCAAATTTACTATGTAAGGAAACAGGAGAAATATCAGAGAAGAATCTGGGTTGTATTTTAATCTCTGGTACCTCAGAATAGGATAAGATATTAAAAATGAGTCAGTTCCCAATCTGTGTGCTGCAGCAAAGAAAGTAAATCCCTTATTAACAGGAAATGTTAAATGGAGCAGACTGCACAGATTCTGAGCTGCCGTGATTTTCTTACCATTACAGCATACAAATAGTGAATAATGAAAATAAAATTAATCCGTTTAAAATGGGGTTAAGTGAAAAGAGTCTAGGGTCAGCACAACTAATTGATTATGAAAAGTTTCCAAAAAAAAATCATTTAAATGATGCAGAGACTTCTCTTTGGAACAGCATGGTACACAGACAGATGATGTAATGAGAGATATGGAACAGAAAATGTAAAGTATCTACATTCTTCAAAGACACCCCTGCATTCCTCATGATTAGAAACTGTGATATCTGAAGATACAGTGATATTCTACCAACAAGTGCTACTCCACATGAATTGTCAGAAGTGCTGGAACAAAAATCTTACTTTTCCACTTCTTGTTACGCATTTGCATGTGACTAGCTTTCACATGGGTCTCCAGGATAAAAGCAACATCACATTTGGTTTTAAATATGCCATGAGAAAAGAGTTTACATGTACTGATAGACTGTATATCATTATGGTTTCAAGGAAGCAGTTAGATAACTATGAAAGAAAAGGAAACAAAATAATTAAAAAAATATAGTTGTATGTATGAAAGATAAACATTAACAATTGGAATAAAGTAGTGCTTAAGTAGGCCCAATTCATTAAGCATAATTAACAAAATGGGTGAATAATATAGATGGCAAAAGCTATCTATACGTTACTAGTGGTCACCACACAGGTGATCCGGTGAGGTGACCCCTAACCGGGAAAAGCCGAAAGAAGAAGAAGAAAACGTGTTATATACAAGTCAGGCATATTTTTATCAACCAGAGGAGAAGTTGTGAGCAGCAATTAATAAAGAGTTGAAGGATTTTATCTGGGAGGGGAAGATGTCGAGTGAGGTGGGATAAGCTGATTCTTCCAATAGAACAAGGCGGATTGGGATTACCTGATTTGAAGGGTATTTCAGAGCAAGTACCACATTTAACCATCATGTGAGATTCCTAGTTGAAGTTGGAAGTAAACTGTTTTTAGGTGTTCCACATTTTGCCAATTTGTTCTAAATTATGTTCCTATGTTATATTATGTCCTGCTGACATTAGTATTCTGATGGACAATTTAGTAGACTTCTTAAATGCAATTGTATAATATCTATTGTGATTTCTTTTACCTACGTCACTTGTCAAAAACTGTACATAGTGAGGTAGAGCACACGGATGCTTGTTTAACTGTTATGCCCATATATTTTGGCTTAGTCCCCACGTGCACCAGTTATTGATAGTTTTTTTGCAAGAATTTAAAATAATTTCATAGTTTTAATTTGACTGCCTGTTATGATGTTTTTGGATTACGTAAACGCTTAAGTGATGCCACGAATAATTGTTGGTGGGCCTGTATTCTGAATTATTTTTGTGTTGATTATTTAACGTTTCACAAGAAGGTAGAAGCCAATAACAATTTCCAGTCAAGTGTGATAGTGGGAAAGATAAACAGGAGAAGTCTGATACTTTATAAAATGTGTATTGAAATAAGACTTGACTTTTTTATTGATGGTGAAATTAAAAGGCTGTGTAGATAAAAATGCAGCAGTTGAACTTGCTGAAATAGAAGTTATGTACTCACCATAACGTTCCATGTGGAGTGTTCATCTCGCCTTTGTTCTGCAAGCTCTGCATCGAGAAGAAGCTCGAGACAATCTAATACCCACAATCCCCCTCTGCCTTTACCTCAGATCTAGTTTGCAAGCAAACCAATCTACATAACAGAACATTCATGCCATACATGTATACATACATAACAGACACATATAAGTATATGTGTATACCAACTATGTACAGAGAATAAGACAGTAGTAACAATGCTACTGGCCAGGCATCAATAAGGGTGGGAGGGAGATGAACACTCCACATGGAGCGTTATGGTGAGTACATAACTTCTATATGTGATAGTGTTCAATCCCTAGCTCCTAAATCCTGAGGAACTCACGGGAGGGCGTTCTTGAGCACAGTGGAACCAAAGGTTGCTCTGTCCCTAGAAACCTTATCTACTTTATAATGAGAAATAAATGTATGTGGCTTAGACCAGGTAGCAGCCGCAAATAGCATCCAGAGGAGCTGCATGAGCCAAAGACGAGATATTGATCTTGTGGAATGTCCCTTGGGTTTGTTTAGAAGGGTTGATTTGCAGAATCGTATACATAGATTATACAATCAGATAACCACTTTGAAAGAGTTGTTTTGGTAACTGCAAGTCCTTTCCTGCTATCAGCAAAAGCCACAAAGAGTTGATCTGTTTTCCTGTGATCTTTGTTCTATCCAAATAAAACCTTAGCTGTCTGTGAACATCCAATTTGTGTAACATATACTCCATTTTGTTGGAGTGGTTTTGAAGAAAGTGGGTAATTCAATGGACTGATTAATGTTATTAATAGAACACACTTTAGGGAGGAAGGATGAATTGGTACGAAGAGAAACTCTGTCAGAGTGAAAGATTAGATAAGGGTGCTTGATGGAGAGAGCCTGAAGTTCAGACACTCGTCTAGCAGAAGTAATGGCTACCAGAAAGAGAGTTTTCCAGGACAAAAATTTTAATGGGCAAGAAGAGGCAGGTTCAAAGGGGCAACATTAATTTAGATAGTAACAAGTTTAGACTCCAAGGTGAGATCTGACCGAGGTCTAATATGAAAAACTCCTTTTAAGAAGGCTTTACAAAGTCTGTGAGCCATGATAGGAGCTCCACACTCTTCCACATGGAAATTAATGGCAGCCAATTGAACTCTTAGAGTAGCAGGAGAAGCACCCTGATGAAATAAGTCTGTCAAGAACTCTAAAATCTTATTCAAAGGAGCTGTAAAGGGATCAACGTGGTGTGTATTAGAATACAAACCGCTTCCATTTGCTAGTATATGTTTTAGTAGTGGAAGCCAAGCCACTAATATATTCTGAACTGCTGGTGACAAGAGATCAGACCTGGCTAAGAATTGGAGCAGCCAAGCTGCTAGATGGAGTGACAGGAGCGTGGGATGGGGAACCCCTGACGAGTGAGTCAACAGATCCGGCTCTGGGTCCAGAATCCAGGGTCCCCGAATGCAGTGAGTTTTCAGGGAGGGAAACCAAATTTGACGAGGCCAGAATGGAGCAATGAGAATTATCGTCCTGTGAAGGTTCCTGGCTTTCTGGAGAAATTTGTATCAGAGGAAATGGAACTTCCCTGGAGGGTAATAGGGCAAAGTAGCTCCTGCATTTGGCGTTCATTGAGGCATAAACAGGTCGCAGGAAGGCTGGCCCCATGCGAAAAATCCTTTTCGCCACTGACTGTTTCAGAGACTGTGGTAGCAGAATTGCTCTGCTCAGCTTGTCGGCTATGACGTTGGATGACCCCGGGATGTGCGTTGCTATTAGAAAGCGACCCGTGGACTCTGCCCACTGCCAAATTCTCATGGCCTCTCTGCATAGTTGATAGGACCTGGTTCCCCTTGTTTGTTTATGTACCAGACTACCGACATGTTGTCCGTCTGAACTGCAATAGTCCCTAGAGGAAGAAGGAGCAAAGTGTTGCGCTAGAAACACAGCCCTCAACTCTAGTACATTGATGTGCAGATTGTACTCCAAATTGGTCCATTCGCCTTGGACTGTCTGTCCCTGAAAGATGCCCCCCCACCCTATCAGGGAAGC